>NC_088855.1:57932714-58239381 GCF_963853765.1 Magallana gigas | reverse complement strand
CAAAGATGCACAAATATTTCAGAGAAAAAGACATAAATTTGAATGTAAATATAAGCATTGAATGCTTATTTTTGGATGACGTTTGTCCTTAAAGGCTAGCCCTGGCGTGTTAAAGGACCAACAACGTAAATAAATAAACAATCATTGCTAAAATGAATGTAATTTTTATTCAGAATAGCCAATTTTTTAAAAAATTGTTCGCAATCCAAATCAAACCATACATCTTTAAAGAATTTTAGTGTAATACATGTAATACCACTTCACATTTTTCAGTATTGCCTAGGAGCGGTATGGATTCGTCATAAGACATTTATCGTAGATCATATTTCTGTGCCAGTTATATCTGTGAACCGCCATCTGTACAGAGAAGAAAGTGAGGTGTTGGACTGACTGACCAGTTCAGACTTGTGTACATATAAACAGATCTGAGTGACTGTTCTCATCTTATCTCAGTCATCCTATGTCTCAAAGGTTGTCAACCACAACAATTATATTTTGTAAATCAAAGATTGTTCCAACATCATTAAATGTACCGGTATTTTCTTCAATGAAATGATATATTAAATGAAGATTGTTTAAACATCATTTATAGTTGTCAGGTACATGTTTGTAAAATGTATTTTCTTCAAAGAAATGGTTTATTAAATGAATATTAAATTTTGTTCTTAAGCTTTACTGAATCACTGTAATGAGAGAGAGAGAGAGGGGGAGGGGAGAGAGAGAGACCATAAACTTTCTCAACATATTAAGTTAATTAAAACTGTAGTGATTTGTTCTTGGTATGATTCCAGGGGATGGTGATCTTAGTAATAAAAGATTACACTGTGTTCTACTCGAAGCTTAAAGTATTGCATGGCTTAATTACCTGTAACTGCAATATTTTTATGGTTACCTCTTTTGGAATTATAAATATCAACCTTAGATTTCAAGTCCTTAAAATGTAGAGGCATGGGAAAAAAGACTTTTCCATTTCATAATTTGTAGCATGCATGTACTGGTATAAGACAGGTATATCTTGTGTGTACATGTACATATGTTTCTCTTACTAGTATAGAATAAGAACAGTTTTAATAACATACAAGTTTTTTGCTGAAACGGTGCAAACATCTCAGTTTCTACAATGAGAATTTTCCAATATTACATTGTCTTCAAGATTAATGTACCCGGCTCCACCGTCACAAAAATTTTCAAATCCCTCAACTCATTCCTCAACTCGAATCCTGTAAAGAAAAGTGCATAAACTTGAGGTCAAACCTCAGATTTGAGGCTGAGTATCGACTTGAGGAAAATTTGTGACGACGGAGCCTGTGAATTTTCCAATATTCCATTGTCTCCGAGATTAATGTATCGGTATGTTAAAAATACCTGTAGATCCTCTGCTATAACCAAGATGACAGCACAAGTATGATCTTGTTTGAACACTTTATTTATCTTTAGAGTGGAACATAGTAGGACACAAAAAACAAAGTGATGTTGTTTGGAAAACATAATATTCACCAAGTGAAATGGTTCAATTCCATATAAATATTCACTGCATGAGTAGGCTCAAGTCCACATAAACATATATACTGTAAGAGAAGGCATATATCTAAATAAGGCATACAGGAATTAGAAGAATTAGTGATGTACATTTAGGTTCTTTGAAAGGGCAAACCATTATTTAAACCTTCAGTGAGTCAACGTCAGTCGACTGATTATAATACTGTTGAGTATACTGTGATCGCTACCAACACACTGGACAGAAAGCTGTATATACGTACAACCAATTATCTTCATTAAAGATAATAATAAAAAACAAGAGGCCAAAGGCCACATCGCTCATCTGAGCAACACATTGCCATAACTCTGATCAAATCAGCTTAATGATATTGAATACAAATATCCTTACAAATAAGTGTGACCTAACCAAGTTTGGCTACAACTGGCCCAGTTGTTCTGGAAAAGAAGTAATAAAATGTGAAAAGTTTACAGATGAATGGACTGACAGAAAGACGGAAAGTGATCAGAAAAGCTCACTTTAGCTTTTACAGCCGGTGAGCTATCAAAAAAGTCATTTATTTAAAGTATCTTATCAAGTATTTTACCTATTTTGGGTCATATCATTGAGCATTTTGTTACTTATTCACACAATATAACAATAGTTTAGACTAGAAATGTAACATCTAGTTCAAAACAACATATGTACATTTACTCCAAAAACATGATAAACAGGAATGACTTTTGACCCTGATTTAAAATTTTTTTCCTTGTTCATATTGGTAAACACAAACAGTCAAAAGTATTCATTTCTAGCAATGTATTCATATACATGTATCTCTCTCATCAAGTACAAAGCAGTGATTAATATATTGGCTTATCAAGAGCCTGCTATATTTTATATACAACTTTCATGAAGCTGAACTGAATATACGAGACCAGACGCTGAACACTGAACAGCACACAACTGTAAGCACTTTATCGATCGGTAAGTGGGTCAAGGTCAGTGCTTGCCACACACCCACTTGAGCTGAGGGTCGGACAGCTGGGTCAGGTCCTTTATGGAGCGATGAGAGCACTGACAGCAGTAGGCACGGCAACCTGTAAAGATGGCAATAATGTTCAGACATGGAGAAACTACAGGGGCAATAAACTAATGGAGAGTAATTCATTCCACCTCTAAGAAAGACATAGGGCATTTACCTATGTTATTTAATTATGGTTATTTCTATCCTATTTATCATTAGAACCATTTTATCAAGAGCTTGGACTTTGGGTAGTTGTATCAAACAGCAATGTGACATAGGCCTGTCTATTTCATTGCTAGCAACTCAGCCATGGCTCTTTGAAATCAACAAGATTTGTCTGGCTTTTGAGTTAGGACTATGTAATCATTGCATATTTCGCTTGAGACTGCGTCTATCTAATTTGTTTTAACGCAAGAAATAGATAGCTATGCCCTACTGAAAGTCCAAGGCCTTGTTAAAATGGTTCTATTTGATTTCTATCATTTATATCCATGTAAAGATACAGTCGTGATCAGATATCATGAAAAAGGTTTATCATACATGTACCTCCTTAAACTTGTTTATAGTGACTTTTATACAAACACTGTTGAAGAGACTGGGGTGCTTTTACATATACATTGTACATGTATGTAATACATGTTGACATGCACCTGTTCATACTAAATGCCTGTACACATATACCTGACGTACACATATACCCAGAAACATTCTACTATACACATACACTTGTACACATATATACACACCGTTTTTAGGAGTGAGATTGGATTTTAGGCGATGAAAGTCTGGAACATTATTCCTGAGAAACAGATAGTCCGTCTCTGAATGCCACTCAAAATTGTCAAATGAACACACTTTGAAGTCACATGATGTACAACGTAATTTATCACAGGCCCTGCAACAGACCAAACAAAACAAATGTCACTTGGTGAATGGGTTTCCTTTGATACTTTTACTGTTGTATCGTATTTCAAATTTACATGACAAATAGTATGAACGTTTGAGATAAATCTAATTACCTTTGGCTGAAGGAGTTAGCCATGCCCTGAGAACACGAAGACCCACCAAGGTACACTGGGAAACACCTGTAAAATGAGTGAGTCTTATCAATCACCAATAAAAGTGAGAACAATGCTAAACAAGCCATGTTAGAACTCATTTATAATTGTTCTTTAAAGCCACTCATGAATAGGCAATCACACAGGTACATGTATATAAAGCTTCCAATTTTGATAGATCCATCTGTTCACCTGAAACTCAAGGCCAATGTGTTGTAGTCATTTTGTGTATTTATTTCTTGCTTTTATGTGCGTTTTCTGTTTGTAAATAATGCATTATCATGTTTATTTGATGTTGGTTTTCTTCTGGCTTGGAAAGTGTGCTTTAAAAATTGAAAATTTTATTGTGACCGAGTAACACAACATCACCCACACAGGTAAGACCATTTAATTTAAATACTTTGAGCTTTTACAATGACTATGGCTTGTATAAAGGTTACAGGGATAGCTACAATAAAAGAGAAATATGGCGGACAATGCCTTATATGAGTAGTGTTCAGCTTTAAGCAACTAACTAACAATTACACAATATGTTGAAACATGTCCTTACTTTTTCCCAGAGGCTGGGCGGAAGTCTGTGGAATCGTTGGAGACGCTAGCTACAGAAGTCTGTCAAGAGTAAGATATTGATTTTTAGGTTAGCGTTACATCAGTATTGATAAAGATTTTCAGCATCAAATATTTACAATAGTAATCAATTTCAAGGCTTCAAGCAATGTACATATACATGTAGTATGGATCAGTCCATTCCTGTCACCAATGGCAGAGAAATTCATTAACTGATTTGAATCCTAGTTCAATGAATCATTTATTGATTTTATTCAACCATTGTGGTGGACAGGCAATAGTCTTCAACATCCACTCCAAAACATCTATATAAATGACATCAACGATTCATACATTCACATCTTCTTGAATCAAAATATTAGCGAACTGGGTAAAGAAGTGGATGAAGGCTATATGCCATTAACCTCTCTAACTTTAATAGAGTAATAAAGTCAAAAGACTCAAGTTTTAGATGAAAAGAGAAGCAAAACAACTTTAAAAAAAGAAACAAACATTGACTGTGGCATTCAAATATGAGACAAACTATTCAAATGGCAGTTTTAAAGTATGATATCTTAATGGTTAAAAGAACTCCTGTACAGTATAATGTTATGTTATACATGTAAATTAATGCTCAGACTGTATTACAAGAACACAACTAAAATTCAAACCTTTGGTATAGGCTCTACTTTAATGTCATCAAGTAAATCATCGATGTCGTATTCGTTATCTCTGAAAGTGTAAAACAAATATGATAAAAACGAAAAAAATAATTGGGTTTTATATCAAATTTGACTTTAAGCATGACCATGTATACATGTAGCTATGCAGCAAGATTTATCATACGTGGTCCAAGTTATGAAAGAAAGAAAATGTTACATTCCAGAGCAATGAAAGGTAGACTACTAAAGCTGAATAGTTAATGATTCAGAGGGTTTTTATTTCTTTCTTTTGGAGTAGAATAGACAGTTAGACTGTAGTACAGCACTCAGTAGAAAACCAACCTTTTTTCCTTTCGATTACTTTTCGATCTCGATTGTTTCTTATCCTTCGTCAAGAACTTGGTCTCCACCTCCTCAAGTAAATCATCAATATCCTCGGCCATGCTGTGTCAACAGTTTATGTCTAGTTATGACAAATTAAAATCATGAGCACATTTTCTATGTTGACAGACTTGTTGTGGCTGTTGACAATGCCCCACTTCCGGTGAGTGTAGCATTTAAATTATAGTGTAAATTAGCAATATCCGGAATAAATAGGATGGTATTTGTGCACAACGTTTTACTGTCATCAAACTTTTCTTTTTTAGATTAACAAATAGAAAGTTGAATTTTTAGGCGTTGCCCCCCCCCCCATTTAGTGTTATACCATTTTTTGGGCGCATAAAAAAATACAGGGAAATGAAATTAACAAAATCAACATTAAAATGAAGGGCTTAGGATCTTCACCCCCCCCCCCCCCACACTTACACATAAAATACAGATGATAGGCGATTCTCTAGGGGGTTACTTTTTATTTGCGGGTCAAGATTTTGGATATCTCTCTTTCAAAAATGATGCTTCATGTCTGCATGTAGTGAATTGATCCAGGTTAGCCATGCTCAAGAAGGTAGAAAATGCAGGAGTTTGGGCAAAGCAAGACAACAATGCCATCCAAAATGTTATAATAATAAACTTTTCTTAACCTTTTCTAGCTTCAAAATTTATGCAAGCATAAAATGGGTTCCAGAAATAATAAATCACAAAGCAAGTCACCAGACAATATTTCTTGTACCAGGTATTGAAAAAAAAATACATTTTACCCTTTCCTGTTAAGTCAAGGGATACATCTTTTCCTTTTATAATAGGTAAGGGGTATATTTACACGCTACAAGAAAACATGTTTACATCATATGTAAAATTGTTATGTTAATTTGTTACGCGTTTCTCAGATGAGCTATAAGGCTTACAATATTAAAAATTTTCATGGCGTTATCCTGCTCTTTACATTTTTTGGCGTTTTTTTTCCTTCAGTCATATGTGTAAGAATTCAATGAGATGTCAGATGAACCTCATGCAAATACAAGTTCATGTACATATTCATAGTCTATAGATGAAGCATATATAACCCATGTCTTAGTGGTTGTCAAATAATTTGCAAGTCTATAATTTTGGATTGTTTTTCCTGTAAAATTTCACCTGCTCACACCCTAAATTAATCTACGTTTCTGTAATTGTAGGTGGATAAACTATGCAAAGATGAACTTTTGTGAAAGTTATGATAAAGCCCACCGAGTAGAAGCATATCTATCAGAAGTTCCAACTTGGGTCCTTATTTTCTGAGCAACCTCTACGAAAATGAAATAAATTTGTAATCAAATGCTTCACCTCATTTAGGGTGTGAGCAGGTGAAAGTTATGATAAAGCCCAACGAGTAGAAGCATACCGGTATCTATTAGAATTTCCAACTTGGGTCCTTATTTTCTGAGCAACCTCTACGAAAATGAAATAAATTTGTAATCAAATGCTTCACCTCATACACAGACTTCTGAATCAGATGTTGTAAACTTTTCTCTTCATAAATGGATTGCTATTAATTTTTTATTTATTGGTATAATGAAAAAAGTTTATAACATCAGATGCCTGTAAACTGATAGGTACATGTACTTCATTTTGTGGTCAAGAATTTTAAATACAAAACCAATATGGGCATATTGTCTATTGTAATAGAAGTCAATGCTGAATTGAACGGAGAGGAGAAAGTACTACAACTGTAATAAAAATTTTAACCACATATTACATAAAACAATAAATACTGTAATTAATTTAATTCAACTGGTTCATCATATTCATTGTTAACATCAACAAAAAAACAAGACAAAACAAAACAAGAACTTCCACATCACAGTCTAAGGACTGTCCCCTGGCTGTGAGTGGGAAACTGGGAGTCAAGCTGTTTAAACTCGTAGGCACATTTGTTACGCTCGGCCGTATATCCTAACTCGTGATAAAGTCTGGCCAGGTAGTAGGTGGCGTCCTTCACTCTCATGTGAGCATCCAGCTTCTTGAACAGCTCGATGACAGTAGTCATGGTATTGACGGCCTGTAACAGCGAGGACTTCCTATCTGTGGCCGACAGCCTGTTGCCATCAGCGACGATGCACCTGGCATAGCAGTACAGGGTCCTGGCCCGGTCCCGACAGCTCCCGTGGGACAGGACGGTCACCATGTGTCGGTCCAGCAGAGACAGACCTTTCTCTGGGAGACGCATCAGTAGCTGGACGAACGCTAGATACACGGCCGCCAAGGAATGCAGGTACTCCAAATGATGCTCCTCCGACTTCGTAATGCACTCCAAGATCTGAGAAGTGGCAGAGATGTGGTTTCCGGTCTGGATGTATAGATCCGCAAGGGCAAGCATTACCCGGCACTGAAACTCGGGACTGAATTTCTGTGAGTTTGTGGTAACATGTTCTTTAAGTCTGGTCAATGTAGACAGGGCTGTACTGACATCACCTTTCTCCTTTTTGAAGATTCCAGAGCGTAGTTTGTATTCATCTTCATCCAAGGCTTGTAAACCAGTGAGGGCCTGGGAAGCAAGCTCATCTTTTTGACTCAATAGAGATCTATCAAACATGATTTCTTGTTCATAAGTCATCCACAAGTGAGCATGCTGGGTTTGAGGAGGAAACCGTTGTTTCGCATTGTTTATGACCTCTAATGCCAGCACGTAATTCCCTTCATCAGCGAATATCCTGGCTATATTGCACAGAGCCAGGCACACAGACTCCCCATTGTGATAGATTCCACCCTCTGAAGTGTCTAAATTCAGAACCAACTGGCTACACATGGACGAACTCTCCCTTTTCCCATACATGTGCCACAATGCTGCTTTCTGAGCATAGCTTACACACATAAAATGAGGTTGAGAATGTTGACAATTCAGAATGTCACTTTTCAGCATGTACTCTATAACACTGGATGGTCTAGCAGTAAAGAAGGCATTATGCTTGGCTAATGCCTGCACACTGAGAGATGTGATGTTTGGTAATGACATTTCTTCACTCTTGTCCACAGACCGGGCTATCAGACTGGCCGTTCTTGCGTTTCCCGCGTCTTCTATGCGGTGGAGCCAGCTGAGGGCGTGCTGCAGACAGACATGATCATTTGTCTCCTGAGCCATGCGTATCGCCTCCTGTAATGCGGCTAAAGCTTCCTCCTTGTGGCCGAACCGAAAGTGAAGACCCGCCAAGTTCAGTGATGCGTATCTACGACTCACATCCTCCTCCACCGTTTTGTTGGCAAGGTTGACATCCGTAAAGTTTGTATTTCTGTCAAAACAATGAAAAAGATTATGGACCGCCGTACAGTATTCCTTTACCCGGAGATTGTTCATGTAGCTCAGAAAGTGGGCCTCGGCCAAGGCAGGATTAGACTGTAACATATTGGAGATCTGCGTCTGCAGTTCTTTAGGGCTCATAGCCTCTTTCTCATTGTGTTGTAGGAGAAATCCTTGTCTGGATATAAAATACTCTGCCTGTTTGTGAGAGAAGTACCCTCCTGATTCCGATTTTGTTCCCCCAAGGTGACTGGACTCTCTCCCTAGGGCGCTGCATGTCAGGCGCTCGGTTTCCTTGGTGATAGAGTCCATCAGAGATCCACCGAAGTTTTCACTTTCGTCTATCTGTGCTGGGCCATTCACTTCTTCGTAGTAATGCTTGAACTGATTGTAGAGGATAGTCACTTGGCTAAAGGACAGGGAATCAAACACAAGGATCATTCGGCGGAAGAACAGACCCAGCACGCTACTGCTGCTGATGACTGGCATCTCTGGGGTGATGGGTTCCGTCAACATCCTGTGTAGCTCCTGGAAAAAGTCCATCAGCGGGAGAACGTCCTCCTCGTAGAACTCTTTAAGTCTGTCCACGAACTCGTCAAATATCTTGGGTTTGAGGATGTTCTGAGTCTGGTTCAGCAATTCTTTGAGCGGCAAGTCTGGACTCTGGAGGAGTTTAAGGATGAGGGTCATGAAGTCCCGCTTCTCACTCTCCGAGATTCGTTCCTCTGGATCCAGGGTATTACTCTGTCCAAATATAAACGGTTGATTCTGCTTCTTTTTGAGTTCACAGTACTCGTAGATCAGGACCAGCAGGGAGATCTTGTGGGGGGTCACCTGCTCCTTGTGGGTGGGTCCTGTCTTACCAACCGGTCCAAACCTCAACAGCTCAGTCTGGGAATCCACACCGGCCATTTTTAGTCCCACTTAAAAGAAGTAAATAGGAAAACAGTGTTAGTCAGGATTAAATGGGAAAGGTATTTAAGATAAATACGCATACAAGCTTACTTTTGCTATATTTTCTAAATCAAATTGTTAATCTATACTACTATATTAAAATAATAGACTCGAATTTCTGGTCTTTAATACCGATAAATCGGAAGAATACTGTCTTTTGTTTTATATATTTAAAACATCATTGGTACGTGAAGATTACCAATTTGTTTTTATTTTTTTTCAGTGAAGCTTCGCTAATTAATAATCAACGAAAATTCCTCAAAAAATCCCGGAAATCATCTGGATTTTTTGGATTTTACAATCTTGCGCTTGCGCAATACATTCATGCTAACGGGATCTTTAGTTTATGTTTACACAATATCATATTTGCATGAATAAACTTAGAGATGATAATACAAATACCGGTAAATTTTCATGGGAAATTTGCTATATATTCTGTTCATATATAATGTATGAATGATTTCTTATGAGAGAAAGTATGAAATAACAAATACACATTTCAGCTAAGTACATGTACTTACTTTTGTTATCGTGATGACAAAAAGTATTTGATAACATGCAAAACAATTCACATTATATTTCTTAGGAGAGTGAATATCGTAAAAATGAAAGTACGACCCAGTTTTACGATAGAATGCGTTCCGTGTATTGTCTCTGTAGCAAAGAAAATACGTGTACTACGTTGGTGAAAAAGTGTTGAATTCTTCCATTATATGGATTAAATTTTTTAGATAAAAGGTATTTACAGTCTCATAAAAGGTTTATTATGATGAATTTGATTGGGGTTTTTTTCAAGTCAACTTGAAGTCAACTTGAAATTTTCTCCAAAATCGTTCCGGAGCGATTTTGCAATTTTCTTCTACATTACCGGTATATGGGAGGCATTCTAACTGTGGCGAGGGCCTTACCCAATACACAGTTAGATTATTCAAACTAAAGAAAGTGTAGTGGAATTAATAGCATTATTGTAGGCTTATGGCTTTGTTATGTAAATGTCAATAATAAGGTGTGTCGATGTACCTATTTCGTAAATGTCTGATATGCAATGTCAACCCGTGCACACACAGGTCAAAGTCTAGTATATCATTAATACATTGATGCCTATATTTTTACTTCTTGCCTTTACTTTTTGAGGACTTTGATGTGAAAAATCCATTCTGTTCACAAAATTGACAATAAAAAAATGCTTATCTCTTAGATCATAATTTGTCAGATGTGCAATGCCTGAGTCTACAGATTGGTATATAGTAAGCAGTAGGGGACAGCATCAGTCCTATCATTGAACCATCACAGGTGATCAGTGATAAAGCTCTACAGAGTTTCATCATGTGCTGCCCCCCTCCACTACATTTATCCCCAAACAATTGCCCCGTAGTTACCTGTTCAACACCTTCTGTCATCAGGTAAGTTGGACTTCCATGCAGCACCGGTCATCACACTGTAATTAAAGGAATCAAACTTAGTATCATAGTAATAGACTAACAAGTTCCTGATCATGTGACATTGAATGGTGTGATATAGCTTCTTCGTTAGCCAAGGGTTTATGATCCGCTACTCCTAATGAGAGAAGCAGATATTAAGAAACCCCTGATTAGTGAAGGTGGTAATATAGACCACTACATAACAAATCACTGATGTACATTTTAAATCCTTTACACTCAGTACAAGAAGCTTTTAGCCTAGGCCTAATATCTTGAAAATCAGCTGCTCTAATAAAAAGCTCCTTATTTTTGCTTAAATATTTTTTGTTACTTCAAATAAGCCATTCCCAAAATATGATGCTTTTGAAATAGAATACATGCACAAAATTATCATATTCAGTCGTTTTTATCTAATCAATTTTTTTTCATAAGAAACTATACTATCAAGTTTATATTTTTTTATAATGTTGGTCACAGAATAAAAATCTTGATGATTAATATCCCCAGTCAGCAGTCCGACTTAGTACCAAATATCACTAGCATATCTGCAGCTCTAAAGGAAAACTGGTTTGTCAAACTGAATTTTCCTGTAAAGCTACAGTTTTGCAGCTTCATACATTAAAACACAAGTAGACAGCATATTAAATCTTTAGCATCCCTCAATACAGCATCAGTCCTATCATTGAAGCCATCACAGTAAGATCAGTGGAAAGCTCAGAGATGTTCATCATGTGCTGTAGAAATGTCTTTTATTATCTATAATGATTCCAATCTTCCAGTGTAAGAGTTCACTGCCAAATGACAGTGACCCCATCATTTTCTGTGCTTAACATTTTACCGGGTACTTTAACTCTGAGAGCTGAATTCAACAAACATTAACTAGGGCTGAAGGTCCAATGAAAATATTTAAATATCCATAGAAAGAATGTGTCTGTGCATGATTTTGGGGGAAGGATAGTCATAGAATAGTCCTGGGAAATTCACCAGTATTTCTCATCATCCATGGAAATATCATTATTTCCCGATTCTTTGCAAACCCTGCCATACGATGTCCATGTTCATACAGGTTGTATATTACAGTCTGTGTGAAAACACCGAGATATCACAGGCAACATAGAGTGAGCAGTTCTGAACAATAGAAAGACACACTACAGTTGAACAGATTCTCTTCATGAAATCTCAACAAACTATAAATCCAAAAAATATTCTGAATTAAATGCCTGTAACCTACTGCCCTGCCTCTTTTTTTTATTCTTTAGTCTGTATAAAACAAACATTGCTTTTTACTAATAGAAAACCATTTAAGGGGAGGAGGTAAGAGAATATATATTCAGCTTTTAAAGGCTTATGTGATGCCCAAAGTACTAATAAAATTAAATAGTACAAATGTTTTCAAGAATAGTCAATCTTCTTAAGATTGTTTAGGTTTTGTTAGTCAGTACAGCATCAGTCCTATCATTGAAGCCATCACAGTTTTATCAGTGGAAAGCTCAAATTTGTTCATCCTTTGCTGTGAATATCATAAAATCAACAGGAAAATCTATCAAATGATAAATGTGAAGCTTAATACAGTGATTCATTTTGAAACTGGTCTTTATGGGTCCAGAGGACCCCTCTTAATCATAACTATAAGCCCAAGCCGAAAACAATGAGTCCATATTTATTCCACAAAAAACATGAATATCAAACAAGCTACGTTTATCTAAACTCAAATTCTAAATGACCATACTAAGAGACAGGCTAACGGAGTTAACTTCATTTTCAAAGTAAAGACTAGACTGTTAAGTTCTGTCATCGCCATTGGAACCATTCCAAGTTTTTTTTCTGTTTCTTTATCGCCACTATGTATCATTTCTTTCATGTTCTAGATCAGCCTTCCTTTCAGCATGAACATCTTTGCTGTTATTCATTTCAGATTAAGTGTAATTTTTCTACTTTTTCATAAACTCTGGTTAAACTGGATATCCAGATGGTCTATGTACCACTTGACTGACACAACTACATATGCCTTTTTAGTATTTATTTACTACTTTTTTATTTTTCTTGTAATAACAACTTAATTAGTTTAAATTACTTTACTTCAACATTTTTAACTTAATCTTAAGAAACTTACATACCATGAGCTTCCACATCTTGCAGGGTTGTCTCTAAGACCCGGGAGGCGGGGAATTCCCCCGCCTAAAGTGACATAATTACCTGGCTATTATTGTATCTAAAACACAATCTAGCTATAAGCTAGACCTTCAGATCCCCTCCTACTTTTTTATTTCTCCCTTCTACTTCAATTATTAGAGACAACCCTGATCTTGTAACCTGACCTCTGACAGTTTTGTCATAAGATGGATATTTTTAGTACAGCATCAGTCCTATCATTGAAGCCATCAGTTATATCAGTGAAAAGCTCAAAGATGTTCATCATGTGCTGTACATGTGTACATGTACAGATTATCCAAATCATTCTTAATACTTTTGAAGTTATTTGAAATTAATTGTTCAGTTTTAAAAAAGAAAAAAATAAATTCATTTTATAGCGAAATACTCCCGATCTGAAAGTATTAGGAATTTGTTCCCAACCTGCTGAGAGGTCGAACACGTTTTTGGGATGACCTACAAAACGTTTGAACACGTGCATTAAACAGTGTTAAAGTCTTCTTTAATATGAAATTTACCTGTTCGACTGTTTTCAAAAATTGTGTCATGTTTGAAATATCAAAACAGTATCCCGTTTGCCGCCTAACTGTGTACATGTGAGACAGAAAACCACCCCTGCTGTCCGCTCCCTCGTGTGTTGGCCCATGCCGATTGCCGCCCTAATTGCCAATTATTTCATTCGAAACTTCGAACCCGACTTAAAATGTACAATGGTATCATTACCTGCAGCTTATATTTGTTACATCAGATATGAATTAACATATATAATGTAAAAAGATATTTTTTTTTAACTTAAACCTTAACTTATTTTTCCCATAAATTCGTTTGAAATATCTACTCCACAATAATAAACATGATAAAAGTCGCACTGCAGTAGGTATTCATGGCATGATGAACAAGGTTTATAAATTCAATATCAAATTTGTTTAGTGATTTCAATACGAAAAAAATATCGGAGTAGGCCTATTATGGTTTAGGGTAAGGACGGTTTCTCTTTTTTCGTTTTGTGGAAAATCATTACTTTCTAATTTATCTCATTGCGCATGCTCAGTACACGAATCGTCCTGGCAGATGACAAGGGAGAATAAAATTGTTGCATCTTACTTATAGTTATACGTGGCCATTTCAGCATCAAGGATGGCGAAGACAGAACAGATTTTGAAATTAACCCCAGATGGCGAACTTCGCTTCAGAGGTAGGCAAATCAGTGTTGAGGAATGAACGAATGCGAAAGTTCATTAGTCAAGCTTCAATATTTGACCCCATCCCACACGAGAAATATTGGGAGTTAGATGCTACGATATTTTCTCTTCTTTTCATGCTTCTAGGGTTTATCTAACATTCTTCATTAGTGTGAGGTTTTTTAAATACATTGATTATTAAAAACTAATACATTAACAGATCACAGCTATTTTCCAAAGATCACAACTATTTTCCAAGAACTTTACCTTCATGTTTTACAAAAGGAATGGAACTATCAAAGTTTTATGTAATATGACAGTTGGTTGTATGTAAATCAGTCATAAATAAAAAACAAGTCCATTCTAATATGTGTTCAGAGATATCTCTTTGATTGGTTCTCTTATAATGAACTGAAGGACATCTCATGCCATGTGAGGCATTGTGTAACATGTATGATTTTATTCTTAGGACCTTTTACGGATGTGGTCACAGCTGAGCTGAAACTTTCAAATCCATCAGAAAAGAGAGTATGTTTCAAAGTGAAAACTACAGCACCAAAGCGTTATTGTGTTCGTCCAAACAGTGGGATCATCGAGCCAAATCAGTCGGTCAGTGTAGCAGGTAAGTTTTGTCAAAGCCTCACTTTGCTGCCTGCTATTGTTAAAGGCAGAATGACTGTTGTGAAGAGGTTGTAAAATTCACATTTAGGAATTAAGTTAATGTAACTGATTGCAAGTTAGTTTGACAGTTGATTCATTAATAAATATCTGTTTTTTAACAATTAAGAATATTCATGATTACTGTTGTTCAATTAAGATATTGATATATGATACCATTAAATTTATTTAAAAGTTTGTTATGCAATACAAGTTTGGAATTTTTTGCCATTTCAGTTATGCTGCAACCATTTGATTATGACCCACAAGAAAAGAATAAGCATAAGTTTATGGTTCAAACCATGTTTGCTCCAGATGGCCCTATCGAGAGTCAAGAACAGCTTGTAAGTGTCTCCAAGATAATAACCAATTATATAAAGTCTACATTTTGTTTGATTCTGGATACGTATTAAACAATTTCCACAACTGATTGCCCCGCCTCTTTAGCATCAAATTATTTCTTTTATTTGTATAAAGAATGCCTCTTTTATTACTGTACAACAATCATTGAATTCACATTTTATGTCTTGTAGTTACGTGAAATACTTGCAGAATATTTTGGAATTAATAATTTGAGTTATTGTGTTGATTTTCTTTGTAAAATCGTGGCTGATATTTTAGAAGTAGACATTTTTGTTTGAATTGAATTCCATAAATTTGTGATTTAGGATACTTTAAAGAGTTAGACGAATTGCATACTTGACAAATAACCATATAAAGATGAATTGGAAATTCAATTTTGTTGCTAAATTTTGTTAACAAAATTATAAATAAAAATTTAGTTCTAAATGAGTATTTTTGCATATACATTATTATATATCACTAACATCAGCAAATATTATTTTGATTTTGTCGTAAATTACATTTCAAAATTCACTCAACTGTATCAAATTTTGATATGGGCTGACATTTTTTTTCTCAGTGGAAAGAAGCAACTCCAGACATGTTGATGGACTCCAAACTGAAGTGTGTGTTTGAGATGCCAGCTGACAGCAGTAGTCAGGCCCCTGTTGTAAAGGTGAAGGCCTACAGTCACTATTCCAATGATAGCTTTTCCATATGCCATAACTTAGTTTACCTATTCCTATTAAAAAAACACTGTGCTTTACTTGTTCAGAGTGTAATAAAGATTAATCTCCAGTATAAACAATAATGAACCAAGAGAAAAAAAGATTTCTTTAAACACATATCAAAGGGAAATGATCTTGACATGGACCGTAAAAGTAAATGTGGAAAATATGGTTTAGAGTGTTTTCATTTAAATTTTGAAAGAGAATATACACATAAATAGAGTATTTTAATCCATAAAATACAGACCTTGAAACATTGTAACTTTAGAGGATTTTATCCCAAACAAAATTGAGTTTGGATTATTGACAGAAACTTAAGTGCAATGCAAGGTAAAATGCACGAATGCATGATAGATTTAACTGCTGAATTTTCTAGGTAAACAATGAAAGCAATGCTTTGTACAAATATCAACAAAAATTAGTCATCTTGTTATGTTTTTTAATGAACACTGCATGAAAACATAAGATAAAGTTAATTTTCTGCGATTTTGTATTTCAAAACTGTTCTCCCAGATCAAAACATTAATCCCTCTAAGAACATTTAAAAAAAAGAAAAAACCTTTCCATGAAACTTTGTACACATGGACAGTAAAACTAACAATGTTTTTGTTGTTGTTTTATGCAGGTAAAAGAGTCAGAAGATAAGCCACCTTCCAGCAAGCCTGTCAAACAAGTACAGCTTGAAACCTCACCTCCCACATATGTACTTATTTCACTTCTATGCATCCTTTACATACTGACAGCAATCACATTTTTTTTTGGTGGACCTCCTTGCTTTCTTTTATATTTATTGACCCAGTAGAGCAAATTCTTGGGAGCTTTAGGAAAACCAAGTTCTTTTTAAATCAGACCATTACATTTACAGTTATTTACTCCCAAGATATTTGTACAAAAAGAAATCTTTCTCTTAAAACAATTGTCCTGTAGAAAATATTTTAAACGTTATAAATTTGTTATTTAACCTTTCACAAATGATTTATCCTTGTATGAGTTATCAATGTTAGAAGGTACCATACACTGGCGCTCCTATCCTTTAAAAAAAATAATTCCGGTAGAATATTATTGTATGCAAAGCAATCCCTTCTATAGATATTCTTGTTTTCAAAATTTCTAAAGTATTTTTAAAACCAAGACTATGACATTGTGTAGTAGTATTCAACAAATATAAAAGCAGAATATCACTTGTCTCTCTCCTTTCACATTAAAAAAGATCTATGCTCAGTTTAAGTCAAATTCCATCTAAATTGAGTTGTGAACTCGGTAAAAATATGAAAACAAAATTGATGTATCTAAAGTCACAATGATTTTACTACATGTATTTGGTAAAGTTTAAAGCATTCATGCATATGTATAAAACAAAAACTGATATTGGGGTGGAAAATCCTGACACCCAAAAAATTGATATTTTTCTGTATAAAATGCACTGAATATGGACATATTAGACACAACTTTTCTTTCTCCAAAACAATGGAAAAAAAACCAGTTGTGTATTTATTGTTTTTAAGGAGGGGAGTGGGGGGGGGGGGAGGGGGGGGGGGGGGGGTAATTGATTCACATCCCACAATATCAACAGAAAAAGTGAACACTACATGCAAAACTTTATTATTTATTATGTTTATTAATTAATTCTCAAATGGTGCACTTTCAGGCATCCATAGTTGATTCAGAATCAGGAAAAAAGGATGATGATTATCAGAGACTACAGGCTGAGATAAAGAGATTGACTGAAGATAATGCAAAGTTAAAGGTAACTATAGTTCCTCTCAATGGTCGGCCACTCAGGCCCAGCTGTGCGTGTATTGGATAATTTCTGATGTTGGTTGTGTGCTTTATATACATTGATCTCATAAAGTCAAGTGTCTGATTGTGGCTCTATGTTAACTGTCATGTTGGTAGAGTGTCTGATTGTGGCTCTATGTTAACTGTCATGTTGGTAGAGTGTCTGATTGTGGCTCTATGTTAACTGTCATGTTGGTAGAGTGTCTGATTGTGGTACTCTGTTAACTGTCATGTTGGTAGAGTGTCTGATTGTGGCACTCTGTTAACTGTCATGTTGGTAGAGTGTCTGATTGTGGTACTCTGTTAACTGTCATGTTGGTAGAGTGTCTGATTGTGGCACTCTGTTAACTGTCATGTTGGTAGAGTGTCTGATTGTGGCACTCTGTTAACTGTCATGTTGGTAGAGTGTCTGATTGTGGTACTCTGTTAACTGTCATGTTGGTAGAGTGTCTGATTGTGGTACTCTGTTAACTGTCATGTTGGTAGAGTGTCTGATTGTGGCACTCTGTTAACTGTCATGTTGGTAGAGTGTCTGATTGTGGTACTCTGTTAACTGTCATGTTGGTAGAGTGTCTGATTGTGGTACTCTGTTAACTGTCATGTTGGTAGAGTGTCTGATTGTGGTACTCTGTTAACTGTCATGTTGGTGGAGTGTCTGATTGTGGTACTCTGTTAACTGTCATGTTGGTAGAGTGTCTGATTGTGGTACTCTGTTAACTGTCATGTTGGTAGAGTGTCTGATTGTGGTACTCTGTTAACTGTCATGTTGGTAGAGTGTCTGAATGTGCTTGCTGGTTAATTGTGTGATTTCTGCTTACTGTGTATATGTTGTATAGAGTGTGATGTTGATTGGGGTGTTTTTTGTTTATGTTGGAACATTGTCTAATTGTGACTTTCTGTTTTTCAGGAGTCGGAAGTTCGGCTGAGGAAGGTCGCAATCAGTGACACTGTGTCGTCTTCACCCACATCCTCCAGTGGCCCCGCCCCCGCCCCTCAGGCCGTACCCAACTTACCACCCATAGTCTATCTCATCATCGCATTTATTTTAGGACTTATCATTGGAAAATTCATTTTCTGAGACTAAAGACATCCAAACAAGTTAGTGTGTAGACGGACATTGAGAGTTGTGGAGAGACTGACTTTGATAAAGAGAGGACTTGTTCTACCCCCAGATATGAATCGCTTTTTCTCTATGTAAGGTTTTTTAAGGTTCAACTGAAATTTATGCCAGATATTTGTTCAGTGTTATTGTAATAGTGGATATCATACAGCAGAAGATTTCAGTTTTGGTACCTATTTGTTTTGATTGATTCCGACTTATTTGTTAAATTTGCGTTTTACTGATTTATATATATGGAATGCTGATTTATTTGTCAGAATGTGCACTGGATACATTTTTTTCAAACAGAAAAGAGAAACATGTAAAACAAGTCTTTTATTCAACTGATGTGTGATGAATTGACTTTTGTTGATGCAATAAACTGTATCATAATGTTAGACGTGTGTCAGCATGTAAGACTGAAATCACCATTTCTCTGGCTGAACCTGAGTGTGCAATGTTATTGTTTGCCAAGTAGATGCATGTTGATATTGTTTACTGACTTGTAATTTAAACTCGTTGACAGAATTTAGTAGGAGGTCACTGATAGTTTATTATAGGTTATCCCCCCACCCCATTCAGTGACCATAACATGTTATATACAATCTTGTTATTTTATCCATATCTATACAGTAGTTAAGAGGAGTTAGTCCAAGAGAAGGGGTTTCCTTGCAAATGTTATTTATTCTTTTTTGTTGAATGATTTGCTGCTCAATAGTGTTTTTACTGAGTGTTGGGCAAATTGAGACTTATTTTTTATTCACAAACTGCAAGGTTTAAGAATGTCATCCAAAGAATAATTGTACAAATACAAATACCTGTCCAGGTTTTTTTTTAACAGCAAATCTTGTCATATTTGATTATCTCATCATCTGTATGTGGGAATTGGTGGCATATTTCATAATGTACATGTAAATGAATGTGTATTCTTTTCTGAAAGCAAAGTAAACCAGTTGATTGTAAACAAAGAATAGACAACTAACCATTGTAATATTTACAATAAATTGAGAGATTGGACAGATATTAAGTGCATGTGTCTTCCAATCAACTCTAAGCTTGCCAGCCTGAGATCTTCGGTTGTAGTCTCGGTCTGACAGTCATTAGGCTGAAGTGTGTCACATTTACTACTTGTACTTTTGACCTTGTTGTGCAGCAAGCCTTTTGATTGGTTGACCTGTCATTTCAATATGCAATATGATTGGTTGACCTGTCTTGCAGTATGCAATATGATTGGTTGACTTGTTGTAGCAATATGCATTGTGAATGGTTAACCTGTCATTGCAATATGCATTGTGATTGGTTAACTTTTTGTTGCAGTATTTTTGATGTTTAGTTTCTTTTGGCATTTGGTAACATCACAACCATATGGTGTACTTAGCCTGTACCTATCGTGTGTGCTTGTAGACCAAGTTCCACAGGGATCAGCTGACGTTTATCTACTGTCAGACATAAATGTTTACAGGTGACAGTAGAGGTTGTTTGTAGTGTGGTTTGGCGATACCCCAGACTGACGGAGAACCGTGAAGCGTACAGACGTATGCCACATTGTGTATTAAGTTATTTGTTGTATATATCTTGCTATACATGTATCAATTAGCGTCATTTTTTATAAAAGTACTAAGCTCGTATATTTATCTGAAGGCACACAGTTCAAGGGTGAAGTAAGGTAATGGTTGACCCTGTCTCATTTATCATATGTAAGCACGCAAATCATCATCCTATGTAGAACTGGGCAGTGAATGAACCCTGTCTAAAGTTTGGAAAGTATGAAACAGTAGATGTAAAAGCTGCCAAATTTCTCATTAAAATTCACATACTGAAGTGTAGCTTGTTTTGTGAATCCTGACTAGTCATCGACAAGGAGAGTTATCTTCCTTTCCCTGTAACATGTAGTACTGGAGCGCTCGCCTGTTCAATGCTGTCTTACTACTTTTAATGACCTAGACGTCTTGCTGAGACAGTAATGACGTGACAAACATTTTATGCTGGGTACAGGCGTACGGTGAAGTGATCGGCATCTTTAGTGGGTATCAACTAATGTCTAGTGATTAACGAGGCACGACCCTGCCCTTCACTCAAAGCATCCTCTCAAGATGCATTCTGTCAAGTGCATTTCAAATGGGAAAAAATTGAACGCACTCATCCACTGAGTTGTACTTGAGAAACAATAAACTTCAAAGGTAATTAATACAGAAGACCTGTAGACAAAGTTTAAACCGGAAATATACAAATTGATGTTTAACGTAGCATCGTGTTCAGATATTGAAGAAAGTTACGTTTGACTGTTATAATCTGCTCTGACTAGAATTTACATATGTAAGAACGTCACATTTCCCGACTCCAAGTCTGGCTCTGTATCAAGGGGCCGGTAACTCTTTGTTGGAAAGGCGTAGTACAGACACACCCAACACGGCCAGCATCTTGTGTATACTCGGAGAATATTGTCAGAAATTGAATATTTACTTGAAACGATATGTGTTTTAAATACACTCGGCCACTGAGTGTATTTTTTTAATGGTTTATACACACCTTTTGTATTCAATCTGTAGACAGGTAACACGACAGTGCCAGTTTATATGTATAATACCCAAAATAATACACGTACATCAATATACATGCTTGAAACATCATATTGACAAAATTTTCATCAAGAAAATATTAATAGTTTTTTCTTTGAAAAAACATAATTCCACAGTCATAAAAAATTAAAATACTAGTGATTCTTTTTTATAGGAGTACGATATGATGTTTGATAATGATCATTAAAATATGCGAAAATCATGTGTCGAAGAGCCTGGATGTTTAAACAGAGTTTATGATGTAAAATATAGACGTTGGAGCGAATATAAATATAGCATGAAACGGTCACCCTGGGGAGCGCTGTGGCCCATCTAACTACATGTATGTGTGTTGCTAAAACGCGAAACGGAAAACGGAAAAATACTGTGATTTTATTTGATATCATTCTTACGAATGTATATCAACGAAATCATTGCATTTAATTAGCCTTATAAAGTACGAAACGAGAAAATGAAGTGTACACACATTGTGATTAAATAAGCTATAATAATAACTTTCCTTTTGTAATATTTTTTGAATGATAGTGTAGGGCAGTTGGTTGGTGCGTTTGGTTGTGTTTTTCATGACTTGAAACGTGCATGGGATTTTAAACTTATTCTAAAAATTCAAACATGATGTATGGAGGGTAATCGTGTTCAAAAATCCAGACATGTAAACTTGTAGATCCGAATATGTAATCGTGTTTGTGTGTGAGTCTGAGTATGAATATGTGTAACATTGGCGGATCCAGGGGGGGGGGGGGGTTCCGGGGGTCGGAACCCCCCCTTTCTCTGAGACATATGTTTTTTTTGAAAACTTGTAATGCCTATTTAAAGGCAATTTTTCCCATTTATACCATAAATACTTTAATTATTTCAAATAAATGCTTTTAAAATTGCTCATCTCAAGAATTTCTTATGCGGGTTATGCTATTTTTCTGGAATGCTAGCTGCCTTAATACCTGAATCACAAACGAAGCCTTCCCAACCCCCCATGAATCGGAAATTACGTTACAAAAATACCGTGTAAGGGGTTTATATGTAAACCATTATGTAAATGCACAACTTTTCACAACTTTCTTGAATATGATCGCATCTGTACTAGTGCCGGGTGATGTTGCGCACCCATTACAGAGGTCACATCAAGTTCCCTGGGACGACTATTGCTTGTACCATTGTATTACACATGTACAATCTATTCAGCACATTAAGTATCCCCATTTTTTGTCATATCCTATCATTTAGACCTTTATTTAAGAAGGCAATCAATAGAAATCAAAATCGATAAATAGTTTAGAATTTAAACATCAAAGACATAAAAAAATTACCAAAAAATTTATATTTATAATAGCTTGTCGTAATAAGTCTGAATCATTTTTTTTTTGTTTTTAGTGTTTCTTTCTATTAAGCATAAACGTACGTTCTCATTGCTGGAGACTTGTTTTTTTTTCTAAGGCTAGAAATTGTGCAAATCGTCCTTACCTAACCCAAAACGCTTAATAAATGCAGTGCACTCTGATATTAAGATAGGTATGAAATACATGTAGATATTGACGAGATAACTGTTAATTAAATTTACGCATGGAAAACGTTCAAAAGGCCTTGTTTGTTGAAAAATAATGAATTTTGCACGTATTGATTATCATTAATTGGAACCCCCCCTTTTCCAAATTGCTGGATCCGCCTCTGTGTAATTCTGATCGTGTAACCTATAAAACTCAGGGATAAACACTTCAGAGTTGACCCCGCAGGCCTTCAATCTAATTTTTCCTAGAGATGCAAATTGCAGCTGTAAAATGCTGTTTGTTATTTACATGTAACCTGCCACTATAATACACACTTTCGATCTGTAGTCTCTGCATTTGTATTTCCGTTTTCTGAAATATCACGACTGACATATTGCAAATCAACAAATGTAAAGTCTACAAGTTTGTCGAATTTTGACATGACCTTATATGGAAATAGTGACGTCACCGATAGAAAAAGGCTAGCTGCAGGTAAAGGCATGTCGTAATCGCCGGAATAGGGACTGAATAAATATTAAAAAATACAAGGTGGGTCTATAATCATATTATCTCTGGATAACAACTTTTCTTAGAAAGTATTATTTTTCGGAAAGTTATCGATAAGAAAAACAATGAATTTAAAGACATTGGTTTTGAGATTTTGATTAATATGAGACATAAGAAGCGACACCCCCTTTGAAAATAAATAAATAAAAATTCCAAAGATAATGTCAACTGTCATGAAACTAAAATGTGTATAAATTATTGTTAAAAATGTTTTATTTTGCATTGTCGGCAATGTGTAGGGAAAAAAGCCTATCATGCAGGTGAAAATTGGCATTTTTTTTTTAATTTCAAGCAATTATTACGGGATACGAGCATGACGTCCTGAATGAAGCTTCAATACAGACTCACTTAGTGAACATGTACTGTTTACCATAAAGCAACTACTTAATTTTGTAAAATTATCGTTAATACAGTATATATTTTAAAACATTTTATAATTAAAATTCAGTTCATATACGATCAAATTCATCTGACCCACCCCATTCCTTACTTTCAGAAATTCAATTTCCGAAGAAAAATCATAATTACAAAGACATAAACTTACATACTAGTATACCATTTCTATTTCTTCAAACCCTTTTAATTTTTAAGAAAACTTGGTGCTTTAATTAATAATTATGAAACTTCTTTTTATTTAAAACAGTTTTAGTTTGTTTTATTATTTATCTTTCACTTGCACAACAAAATCATTTTGATATTTTTAAAAAAGTGTAAATACATGTATAGTTACATACATTTTTCCGCAAAAAATTACCAAATCTTTGCAGGTCGTTTATTCTAACTAATTCAGAAAAATAACAAAATAACAAGAGAAAAGCTGTCAATGTGACAGCAAACCGGGTTTTCTTTTGTGTGAACAGTATCTATAATCCATTTGTCAATCCTGAATTGATAAAAACTACCTATCCAAAGAAATGGGGTACTCTATATGCAATGTTTTTGCCAAAAATGAATAAGTTCAACAGCTGATATTTTTTTTTTTATAAATTAACAGAAATAAAAATGCTAGCAATTTGCATACCCTGATATACATGTATATATAATTGATATGCAGGAGAACAATTAATTTCCTATCTCGAAAACTGTACGAGGAGTTATTGGAACAATACGGGTACCTTTTTACAGCCACTCGCCCGCCCGCCATTTTCACTATTTCAATAATAAAAAAAACCGGTTAAAAATTCTCTATAAAAATTCTTAGAATTCAGAGGCAATAGAGCTACATGGGACCTCACGGCGGTCTCCGAACCTCATGCCGCTAAAATACAGGCACGAAGGCTCCCCCCCCCCCCCCACTTTTTTGCACAGCAAAGATATTTGCATACAAAAAATAGAATTAAGATGGAGTTCCCCCCCCCCCCCCCCCCCAACACGTTTATGGGACCATGGGAAAATCTGAATTGAAAATAAGGAAATAATCAGTGAAATTGAAGTTAAAGGTACTAGGATTTTCAGAATTTTAGAAAGTAACCTTTTTTTTTTTTTGCTTGTCAAGATTTTGGGATGAGTCTGCCCCCCCCCCCCATCCCCCCACTTTCAAAACCTTAAATATATTTACCCCCTAAGGAAATTTCTTGATCCGTCTCATTTCTAGAAAAGAGTACGCATTAACTTATATTCCAGTTTAAGTTACATGTCAAATTATTTTAGAAAAATAAGATATTAGGCATTTCTTTTTAACCCTTATCGTATAATACCATGAGAATTATATTACAGAAATTAGCGCATTCGTCACATCGGCGACGATTTTTATATGCATGACCCTCTTCCTGTTTGGCCCAGTTTCAATCATACCTCAACAATTTTTCTAAAAATAATACCGGTTTTTTCGATAAAAAAAAATGTCGTTTATTAAAAGCTTATTGCAACAGTTATGCTCGATATTATGTTTATTTTTCATCCATTCCGGCGATTACGGCATGCCGTTTCCCCGCAGTACGGCAGTTGCCATATAAGGTCATGTCAAAATTCGACAAACTTGTAGACTTTACATTTGTCAATTTGTAATGTGTCAGATGTGCTATTGCCGAGCCTGAAGATACAAATGCAGAATCTACGGATTGAAAGTGTGCAAAGTTGAAGTTTAATTAGCTGATGAAAGCAATAAAGCTGCAAATTGTGCATCATGCGAAGGAACTAAGTCAAATCTTACATGCACGTGTTTATGCTCGAGTTTTATAGGTTACACGATCATAATTACACACATTCATACTCAGACTCACACACCAACACGATTACATATTCGGACTTACAAGTTTACATGTCTGGATTTTTGAACACGATTACCCTCCATAATGATGAACTCTCATCCGCATTGAATTTTTAGTGATTCATACTATTTTAAAAATTTATTAATAGCATAATTGATATCAAAAACGTGACCGACGAACAAAATGTATTATCATTATTACGAGGTTGTGTTGCAACATCTGGGCTGCGTTCAAGATCGTAACAACTAGCCTAGCCGCTAGGTCGTAGATATCTAGGTCTATCGAACGGACCGCTAGGTTAGCCGCTATTTCTCAGATTTAAAGTTGAAAATATTAAAATAAAGACTAATTACATCGACATTATTAGTTAATTTCAAGCGCAAATATACACGTTAAAATTCATTTTTACTTATAGAAGAAACAAAACATAAATAAATAGATTTTATGTTTCTTACAAAGTGGTAACTAAAGTAGCCATCTTGAATTTGATGCTTAGCATAAAATATTTAGGCTACGAATATCTACGAAGCGGCTAGGCTAGCTTACCGTTCAACTACGTAGCCCTACGTAGCAGCTACGATCTTGAACGCAGCCAAGTTACTATAAGTAAACCTCTTTGTCTCGCTGTTTTAAAGATCATTTAATCGAAAACAAAATCATTTTATTGGATTACTAACGCCTTAAATGTCCTGCAAAGTCTCTTGTCTTTCGTCTCATATCAGCGTTTGTTGCCCACATCTTCTACCGTTTTAGATTACTTATTCCTAATATTTTAGGTATGACAGTTTCTTTACATATGGAGAAATGGTGTACATTTTACTAATTTGCATAGCGGCCATATTGTTCTCACAATGGCGATTTTTAATTAAGGAATGAATTCAATATTTATTTGTTTTATACGATATAAAATGGTTTGGGGCAGTTTACGCTTTATAAACCGCGAAGCGGTTTATAAAAAAGCGTAAACTGTTTCAAACCATTTTATATCGTATAAAACTAATAAATATTGAATTCATTGCTTATAATTTAATTTTTTTTACTCTTCATTGTAGATAAAAACGGTCATTTGACCTTTAAAATAACGTAAAATTGTACAAAATTCAAACGTAACGTCAGGCGCATTGATATATTTTTGACGTTAGTCTTACTATGACGTAGGCAACATTCTTTATACGATATAAAATAATTTTTTTAGCCAATCAGAAAGCGCGTTACAACCAGAATTAAATTATTACAATATAATATATAGAAAGGAATGAGAAAAATCACAAATTTTAAAAAATAAGTATTTCGGAAATATTTTCTCCTCATTTGGTTCTCTCATTTACTACATCCGGGATCGGAATGTGCTTGTTTTGTTTACATTAGATATTGAGATGGCGGTTTCTTTTGAATCTGAAAAATCGAAGCGGGGCGTTGTAGGAATAAAGTGTGTTTTAGTGATGAAAGGCGTCATGAAGGGATTTTGGAATTATTTTTAAAATACTTGCCATACATAGGTAAAGTAGTTCCTCATATATTTACAAAGTTTACATTGCAAACTAGTTGTGTCAGAAATCTCGACTCAAATTTTAAAAGTCTTGTCGGTTCCTTTTTACTTTCAATTTAGCATTTTTCAAGACTTTCTCAGTACGCTGTCAGACTTGCAACTATAGGCATTTTGGCTTTATATTGAATCATTAGGCATATTGCATATTTCTATTTAAGAATTTTCGTTATAAATTGAATGAGATTTTTCAGGTTATAATTCTATTCTGTTTCAAGCTGATATTTTTAGCTGTTTATTTATTTATTTACTCATTTTAGCCAATATAGTCCTATTTTTAGATTTAATATCTATAATGGTTAAATAGAGAGGCATTCAAAGTGAATTTGATGCGTGAATCACTGATTGTGGTGACAAAAACATACACAGATAATTTATGCATTGCCCCAACACATGTTCTCATTCTAAAAAATTAAAGTTTTGACGTAATCACATAAATTTTATACATAAAAGGTATGTAATTTTCATTCCAAGGGGAGACAATTTCCAGACATGAATATTAATGAGAACAGTGTCACGTGGCATTTAGCTCATGAATAAAGTGTACGTGATTTCTCCATATGACGTTTACGTACGTGATTGTACATTCCTGCAACTTAATTAATCCGAATAGAGAGCTGGATATGTTGTTTAGTTTGATAAACTGGGACTAGTGGTCAAAGCATGTAATGTTGATTTTGAGAAAATCATACATTTTCTAAATGAACAAGAGATGTTTGTGAAACACTTATGCCCCCTCCCTTGGAAACATCCACAAAGAAAATGAACGTGAACTGCAAATAACTGGAATTTTTCTAAGTCCAAGGGGTATAACTCTGCGGAAAATTGCTCTATGATACCCAAAATCGAACTTGGCCTAGACATTATATAGATAAACCTGTATACGAAATTTCATATCAATATGTGCACCCTCTGCGAACAAAATGAGCGGAAACTGCAAATAAATGGAATTTTTCTACGTCCAAGGGCCATAACTCTGTCAAAAATTGCTCGATCGTACCCTAATATTAAACTTGACCTAGATATTATAATGATAAACCTGTATACCAAATTTAATTCAAATATGTTCATCCTCTGCAAAGAAAATGAGCGGAAACTGCAAATAACTGGAATTTTTCTACGTCCAAGGGCCATAACTCTGTCGATAATTGCTTGATCGTGCCCAATATCGAACTTGACCTAGATATTATCATGATAAACATGTATACCAAATTTCATTTCAATATGTTCATCCTCTACGAAGAAATTGAACGGAAACTGTTGGTGGACCAACCGACCGACCGACAGCAGCAAAGCAACATGTCCTCCCTTCTTCGAAGGGGGGCATAATAAACTTGAATATGGATAATTATTTTAACAATATTGTAAAAAGTACATTAGCTTGTTTAGCACTTTTATCAAGTAAATAATTATATAACATTTTCCGTATTCCATTCCGTTCCGCTTTCCGTTCCGTTTTCCGTTCTGCGTTTTAGCAACACCCCTACATGTACATGGAATACTACAAACCTTTTTTTTGTAACTTTAGAACAGATAATATAAATAATACATTATTTTTAACAGTTCCTCATTCTACTGTATTTAAAGATCAGCTAAATAAATCATGGTATTGCTGCATGACTTTTTTAAACCGGGTTTTCCAAGAGAAAAATCCGATTATTGAAATGGTGAAGATGGCGGGCGGGCGGCTGCCAAAAGGGTTCCCTTATTGTACGGATAACTCCTCCTACAGTTGATTTCTGATTATATATGGGGGAAAAATACCAGCTGTTAAACTTAGAACTTTACTAGGTAGTGTTATCAATTCAGGGTTGACAGATGGATTATGGATTTTGTTCGCAAAAAAGAAAACCCGGTTTGCTGTCATATTGACAGCTTTTTTCTTGTTTTAACATTAAGGCTGGAGGCAGGAAACGAACCATTTTAGAAGCCACAGCTTAAAGGAATAGAATCTTTAGACGATTTATCGTAATCAATATAATTTGAATTTTAAATTGGCTTACTAAATACAAACCCACTACAAGGAACTCTCATTTTCCTCATTTGTTAATTTCTTAAAAATAGTATGGGAAGTCTAAAAGTGCCTCAAGTACCTGTTATTGCAAAATTAGAATGATTTGAACAAAAATTAACTTTTGCTTTCCGAAGTTATAATACATTTAGTTTAAGATCAATGTTTTTTTTGAATTATTATTAGATAAAATTAAGCTGAAATTTGTATAAACCGCGAACAAAAACTGGTTGAAGCCTTTGAAATAATGAAAACTAACTTCCCCTAGGCTGTAATTTTCATACTTAAATATTGACCTAATGGAACAATGTAGAAGATTCATCCTGACAAAGATACATGGTATGCACCACTGTATACTCTACCGTGTGGTCGGTACATACACGGTATTCGCCGCTGTATAGTCTACAATGTAGTCGGTACATACACGGTATGTGCGCTGTATACTCTACTGTGTGGTCGGTACATACACGGTATGTGCCGCTGTATAGTCTACAATGTAGTCGGTACATACATGGTATGCGCCGCTGTATAGTCTACCGTGTGGTCGGTACATACACGGTATGTGCCGCTGTATAGTCTGCCGTGTGATCGGTAAGTCCGCCCACGCAACCAGACGCAGTCAGAACATTGCTATTGACGACGCTAGCGTTTTATCAATAACAAAATTATCAATTTACAAGTTTTTGCTTTCCCAGACACATTGTTGGGGGGGGGGGGGGGGTTACAATTTCAAACAAGTAAATAAGGTTTATACAGGGTTTTGTTATATATCTGACAGTGACATTAAATTACATCTAAATCGAAAAGACAGAAGGTCATAATCAGATTATGTGATGAACTTAGTCCTACATAGACTACATCTAGAATAAAACAGGAAGTGTAAGCATCATATCTTCTTTCTCATTACTTCAGGACAGTCCTCTCTAATTACGCTCTGACGGAGGAAATTGAATAAATCAGAGGAAACTCGCACAAGGGCCAATTTGTCGTATAGTTCATTGCTCCGATATGTTGCCCGCTCCCAGAATACAAAGTCCTAAAAGGACTATGTGCGGTATTATGCATTTTTTGCCTCCAAAATTAAAGTTTCATAAAGTGCTTTGAAATTAAGGTGGAAGATAGTTATAATCATATTAAAATTAAGGATGCAAAAGGTTATCACTCCAGTGACGTCAAAATGTAGAAATGACGTCATGAAGAATGCCTAATTTTGATAAATTGATGTTTGGTGGCGAAATATGGGTGTTTTCCGTTGATTTTTCGACTGGGAAACATCGAGCTCAGGCTTGCTCAAGTACCATTTTTTAGTATAAAGTGTATAATTATCTGCAGAAAAATATATGTTAAAATCTTACTTGAACAGACCTGCGCTCTATACTTCCGAATGCAAAATATAAAGCAAAAATGAAAATATTTTTATTTGTTTACAAATCCTTTGCGGGAATTAGGTCATTTAGTTGACGTCATAGATAAAAAGCGAATGAGCAATGGTGGTTAAAATCAAGACTACAGTGATAGGCGTCCACTGTACACTGATTTATGAAGATTTTATTTTTATACGACACTATTTAAAAATTGGTTAAAATTGGGGGCAGATATTTGACAATACCGCACATAGTCCTTTCTCTCGAATCAAAGTCCTGAACTGATTATAAGGTGATCGGAACTACTTAGTTCCAAATATAAAAATTAGGCCAACTTAAAATATGGTATTGGTCAGTGTCTGCCGACAACTCCTACAATTATCTGGGCGATCATATTTTTGTCGATATTTGTGTTGTATAGATGTCAACTGGTTTAGTTTTTATGAATTGAACGTACATGTGATTTTTATTGAATGTATTTTAAATCCATTTTTCCTTGTACTTATTAAGACTTTTTTTAACTCATAGGCAAACTGAAACAAGCATACAATATAATTTGTTTTTGCCTTGAGGTAATTCAAACCTGCCAGACAACGTTTAGAATCACCGAGAAAAAGGAAATCAAATTCTCACTGCAACAAACACATCATGATTAAGTGGAAAATAAATTGGGCTGTAGTTGTTACAATGGAAGAGCACTTTCAGAAATTGAATGCAGATGATTGTGTTACAGAAAATTTAGTTTCGTAAAATCTGGCAATATATCTGAAGAACGCCTATTAGAACCCTACGGAAATCAAAATAAGAACGTTTATCAGGTTTGGTTTCTCATTTAGAACCATAGACCCCTCTATTACGCGTTAACGTTCAATGTGTAATGGTTCATAGATTAAAACCTTAATTGTTTTCCAATGACATCACTATCTGATCAATGAAATTAACCTCGTTTTCCCCAAACGACCTAGATTTATGTAAAACCAATCCACCATTCCACCTTCATAGTGAGTGTCAAAGTAGGTGTCAATCAACCGTCCTCAAAATAATTAGGAAAGCAAGGTATTAATGCTACCAACCCCCGTGCATGTACTCTCTCTCTCTCTCTCTCTCTCTCTCTCTCTCTCTCTCTCTCTCTCTCTCTCTCTCTAGAATATAATATAGACAACTTAATGAATAAAAACACAAAGTCAGAGTAAAACATAAGCGTTTTCATTTTCATCTTCAGATGTTTCACAACGCCTCAAGTTGGCGGTCGATTGATTACTTTAGAGCGATCGGCAGTATCGCCAACACCTTTTTAAGACTGATCTGAACTGTATAGAATGTAGTTGTTGTTTTGTTTTTTGTTTCGTTAGTAGTGTTAGTTGTAGTGCTAGATTTTCTTTTCTTTGATTATACCTATGTAATTTATTTCTTTTGTCCTGAAGAAGGGACTGGTTGTCCCGAAAATGTCTATAGCCATTTTTAGTGCTTTATATATATATATATATATATATATATATATATATATATATATATATATATATATATATATATATGTATATGTATATAATACCTTGTGTGTATATATATATATATATATATATATATATATATATATATATATATATATATATATATATATATATATATATATATATATATATATATATATATATATATATACACACACACACACACACACACACAAGAAAGAACCTTTTAATTTTTGTCTTTAATGTCATCACTAACATCGCCTGAAAGAGGGATTAACGAACCCGCACTTTTGTTTGTATTTGATACATGTAGTAATGTAATATGTCTATATAGCCAAATGTTTAATATGTAGTATTGATATTGTTAAGGGCCCAACATTAATACAAACATAAGTTGGAATCAAGACACACGAACAATACTCTGGGTTTGTTCGATTGATTTGCTGTTCGTGAGGCGCCTCACATAAGACAAAATTTCTCCACGGGAAATCGAGTTACTTATCTGGGATAGTCTTACACATCCCTTGTTATCTCTTCTCTGATGTTTGGGCCTTCTTCCGGATTCCTCAACCAATTTACATATAAGCGAATTAGTACATCCCGAGCATTCAGTAGATATTACAGTCAATTAGCTCCCCTGTTGTTGTCGAGATTCGTCATTGATTGAGCCATGATTACTAAGCAGTGGTATAGACCCGGCACTGATATAATGCTATTCTTTATTCTATTGCAAATTATTTTGGAACACAATTGAATTAACGCATCGTGAAACAAGACAGTGTTTGATGGTGTATTTTTTCCAGTATTGAATCGTGTTACATGGGAATTGTGGGCATTATTGAATACCCACTGTGCATCTGATCTGATAAGGATCTATAACAATTTTGTTACGTCGGAATAGAACTGATCTCTCTTCAACAAATTATGTTAGTTCACAGTTATGTATTAGAAAATAGAAACGCAGAAATATATAGAAAGCAATTGAGTTTATTTCCTTTATGTCTCGTGTTTCCAATGATAAAGCTGACAAATGATGTGTGTGAGAAGGATTTGATTTGTAATTTATGTTTGCAAGTCTCATTTTGATCCCTAAATAAAATTATTACTCAGTAGACGTTGACATGACAAAAATTACCATCAATGTTAATGAAGAAATGAAATAAGGTACATGTTCATAAGGATATGCTATTATAAAGTTCGCTTTAGATTGACAATTCTTGAAACTTAGTGATCAATATTAAGAAGAAAAATCAAAGGTGATTCTCTTTTGTTCAATCAGTTATCGCTAAATATAATTTTGTCGAGATCGTTACGAAGGACGCATTTAAAATTCAGTTCCAAAGATGTTTGAAATGTTATCTTAATTATTATTCGAGCAATTTCATGCAATTTTGTCTCAAGAAAAAACCCACCAAAGTACAAAAATTTCGGTCCCTCTAATCCAAAGTGTTTCCTGAAGATATATTCTAACTGCCGCTTTGCGCCTAGTGCATAAACTTTATCACTTAGCTGGCTATTAATAGCGAGATAATCAAACAAACTCTACAGCTGATACTAATAATTTAACTTCTGATAAATTTAATACCTTTTACTTAGTGTGAGCTTACCTTCCGGACAAATAACCAACTGTTAAGCACATTTGAAAGGGTCGCTGACATTTTTATCGTTCTGATGTTTTATATATCGTGGTGTTCACGTTTCTTTATAGTTTACACCCTAATGTACATTTATTCTGATATTTTATGATGATGTTTGTCCTATTATTTACATCGACTGTGATATTGATATCGTGATGTTTTATGAATGTATCCTTTTACGCTTGATTAACTTGTACATGTATCATGATATTCTAGGATGTACACAAATTTTGATATTTTACATCAGGATAGACATACCCTAAAACCTTGATAATAAGCCGCGTCTTATTTCAAGTGTTTGTAAAAAAAAATCGGGGCTTATTTTCAAGAACGTCTTCTTTTTCAAATCGCGGCTTATTATCCAGCAAAAAGTTATGAAAGAATAATTACGGCTTATTTTCAAAACAATAAATTGTTATCGATCGATTGTGAAATGTTTGTTTTTAAAGTAAGATATTCGGGTAAACATTTGTAAGAGTTGAATGAAAAGTTTTCGAATGTATTTATTTCTATATTATATTAATAAAAAAATAATTCGAATATTCGTGTGTTCAATAGTAATGAATTTGTGAACATTATTATTGAACATTAATAGTGTTCAATATCTTGCATGTAGAAAAAACACTTGTTAAAAATCTTTTCCAAATGGCATTGACATGAATTATTTTCAAAGCTGGCTTATTTTCGATTAGTTTTCAACGCAAGAAATATGTGGCTTATTTTCAAAACAGTCTTCTTTTAAAATCCGGCTAATTTTCAAAGTTTTATGCAATATCCTGATTATTTTTCATCCTGTTGTACATCTATGTTTGATATGCACAGTATTCATCATCGTGCTGTACAATTGCATGTATCCTGATATTTTGTTGTGCACTATTATGCATCCTGATATTTTGTTGTGCACTAGTATGTATCCTGATATTTTGTTGTGTACTACTATGTATCCTGATATTTTTGTGTGCTAGTACATGTATATATCTTGATATTTTGTTGTGCACTAGTATGTATCCTGATATTTTTTGTGTACTAGTATGTATCCTAATGTTTTGTAGCACTATTATGTATCCTGATATTTTTTGTGTACTAGTATGTATCCTGATGTTTTGTTGTGCACTAGTATGTATCCTGATATTTTTTGTGTGCGAGTACATATCCTGATGTTTTGTAGCACTATTATGTATCCTGATATTTCGTTGTGCACTAGTATGTATCCTGATATTTTGTTGTGCACTAGTATGTATCCTGATGTTTTGTATCACCAATATGTATCCTATTATTTGTTGTGCACTAGTATGTATCCAGATATTTTGTTGTGCACTAGTATGTATCCTGATGTTTTGTAGCACCAGTATGTGTCCTGATATTTTTAGTGTGCTAGTATGTATCCTGTCATATTGTTGTGTACTAGAGCGTATTCAAATATTTTGTTGTACTGGTATGTATCCTGATATTTCAGCATATTTGGGATTTATCCTGATACTTTGCATCGTGGTGTACATGTATCCTTATGTTTACTAATAACTACGTGATGTACATGTGTACATCGTGGTGTACATGTATCCTTATGTTTACTAATAACTACGTGATATACAGGTGTACATCGTGGTGTACATGTATCCCTGTTTTTACTAATTGCTACGTGATGTACAGGTGTACATCGTGGTGTACATGAATCCTTTTTTTTACTAATTACTACGTGATACTAAGTATACAGGTATACATCGTGGTGTACAGGAATTCTTGTGTTTACTAATTACTACGTGATACACAGGTGTACATCGTGGTGTACAGGAATTCTGAGGCTCGGAGACCTAACGCAAATTAGAAAAAGAAAATTAATGTGTGTAGTATGTTCACTGCATGTTTAATAATTAATGTCAAATTATTTTTTTTCAATTGATGATTAATTTTTTTCTGTAAATGGTTTGAAAGTACTATCAAAATGGGAGCATTAGGCAATTTTTTATAGCAAACATATAAATATGAGGAGATTTTTGTTTGATAAGACTTAAATGTTAACAAAAGATGAGAATACTAGATACAATCTCGATACGAGTAACGAGTAGGTCTTCCGTTCAATTTTTGAGAAGATACGATTAAAATATTAATGAAATTTCAGAATTCTATAATGCATACAAAATCTTATTCGTTTTTAAGTTATGTGTAAGAAATTATACGAGTGTCTTGGCCCCTAATTAAGGGGCCGGTCCCTTTTTCTTGAGTTCATTCAAAAGGACTCAAGAATACTAACATTTTTTGTTCTTACACCTATCTTAAATTGTTGTTCATTTTTTAGATACAAATTATTGAATATTTAAGGGGTCAGCCCTTTAGATCCTTAATGGGGACAGACATTGGTGTTTTGATTAGTGGATCGATTAGTATCATCAATGCAGACATTTTCTCTTCTACAATGCTTAAAATATGTCTCTTGATCTAGATATATCGCGTTCAAGTTTAAGTACTTTGGCCCCTTAAAATCCATAATTACGTAATAAATGGGTGTGGCAATGAGTTTTCCAAATAGATATTGTTCTGATCAACAACTTTGCTTTTGTACTGCATTAAAAAATCTTTATCGTTTTTAAGTTTTTTGTAACAGAGTTTACGAGTGCCTTGGCCCCTAATTAAAGGGACCAGCCCCTTTTTCGTGATTTCCATAAAAAGGTCTTAAGAATACTAACATTTTTGGTTCTTGCTCTCTTCTAAAATTGTTGTTCATTTTTTTTTAAATTTAGAAATCGGTCGAATAGTTTTCGAGAAATTGCGTGCACAAAATTTTGGGGAAAAATAATAAACAGTACGAAAATAATAAGGTCTTCCGCTGGAAACGGAAGACCTTAATAAGAGAGAAACTTCCCAATGATGAATTATTTTACTTGACAACCAAGATACAAAAAATGGCCAGAAAACATAGAATTCTTTTATATTCGTTAAAGTTGTTAAAATAAAACTTTGGTCGTTTTGCGGCAGTCATAATCTTCAGACATAAATATTCATAGTAAATATACCGGTATTTCATAAAATTTCAAACACGTTTTTAACAAAACAAAGTTCATTTAATGGTAAATCATAAGTAAGCTCTAATATATAAAGAATATATTCTTTTTCAAAAATCTGAAAATTACACTAAGACTTGATGTGACTTTCTTCGATAAGTAAGGAATGTATTTCATACCATTATGACACGACTGTTATTTCATTGACGAATGAAATGGCGTTATATCTGATAGGATGCTGTCGAACGTTCTGTGCCCTTGACATAGAAAGGGTCACCTTGAGAATTACTGAAATAGGTCGTGGTGTGTGAGTCTAACTTCCAGTTTCCTTTGCGGCAAAACTGAAATAATGCATCCAAGCGTAAAATCTTTTTGAGAGAGCGTCTGAAGTGTCTACTCAGAAATACATAGATCCAGAAGTTGATATGATTGACGGCGTACACCAAGACATTCAGCACGGTGGAGATCATCAAGTCCGCCTCATACGACAGCACCGACATCCTCATCGCCTTAAACAGGAAGTAACAGCCATTCGGAATCTCCGCCAACAGGAAGCACAGTACGATGATGATGACCATGTACGAGGTCCTCCGCATGGACCGGTTGTCCTTTCTCTCCCTCTCTCTGTTATCACAGGCCCTAATCCGGGCCATCTGGGTTTTGGTGGCGTGGAGGCGTTGTACAAGGAGAATCGTTGTGACCGACAGCACGGCACACGGTACCAGCTGTCCGAACACTGACCGTAGGATGCTGTAAATCTGCACCACCTCAGAGAAATGCGGGTTCTCCTTGCACACACACAACGACTTTCCATCAATCTCCACAGATTCATAGGTTGAGGTGAAGAACGTTATGGAGTACATAAGAAGAGTTGCGATATTAATTACGATCACCCACAGCACGGATTTTTTAATGGTACAGATTCGCCTGCCCGCTATGGGAAAGGCCACCACCACGTACCTTTGTATTCCAAGCGCCATTGTGATCCAAACGGACACCTGATGGAAGAGGGCGGCTAGGATACTCCCGTAGTCATAGAACAGACACATTGGATAGGGCAGGGGCTGCCCGAGGTCGGCTATCCCATAGGCGTAGATGTACGGAGGGGAGATTATATTTCCCGCCAAAATGTCCCCCACCGCCAACCCGATTAGGAGTACGGAGGTTGGGGATAGTAAGTGTTTCTTGGTGAATACCACAATTACCAAGATGTTGGTAAAAAGTGTCAGCAGAGCGATGGCAGGACATAGCACGGCGTAGATTTCAAACGGAGACGGGTAGTCAAAAGGGTTGCATAGCATAACACTTTCATTGCTAAGATTCCTTCCTTGTATTAAAGTGAGCGTCGAATTGACGGAATCCATCCTTTAAGTTATATACTCACACGTTACTTACATACATAAGATGTTTTTATTTCGGTTCCCCGTGTTTTATATCTCCACTACCCAGCGGGAACCACTTTCACAACCCCGGCGATGATGGTAACACTTTTGTCTTTAAAATCAACAACACATAAACTTTTCACTTTCCCCTCACAACCAGTACGCCACATTAAGTTAGATAAGATTCACCGCGTCAAATGTATAAACAGTAATATCATTTCTTAGTTCATGACAGTTTTGGATTGCGGAAACCCTTTGGAGTGAGATCATGCCCGATGATTTCCGAAGATCTGCCATGCGTTATTAGGAGTCCTAGCTAACTAGTGAGTCTGTCACATTGATACGTTATGACGTACAGGGGTCATGGCTGTCAATCATAGGGGTCAATCCCTCTCAGAACACGAAAACCATCTCCCATCCAATTGCTCCAACCCTTGTAACTTACACTGGTTGCCGTATATCTCCTCTCCAATTAGAATCAATTTATCCGGCCGAGCTCTCCATAGAACCATCTTGGGCAATTGTCGACAAAATTAATATTTCGACAGATTATCCAGAAATTCATACTCTTTCTGACCACAATGTAAAGATGATCGATATAACAAATTTCGGACAGGACATTGAATGCAATGTGTTGTTCTGCTCTGAACTAATACGATGTAAACTTAATCATCGCTGCTGAACTCGAAAAATTAGATTCGTTTTTTCTTTCTAAACAGCTAGCAAACTTTTCTTAATGTGAGCATAGGTCCTGTATTACGAATAAGAAAAACGTTCCAAATTTGAATCTTTTTTTAATATAAGTTTGAAACATGAGATCATCTCTTAGTAATAAGTAATGCCACGGACAAGTAAGTTTATTTCTAAGTGGGTGTAACTTATTTTGGAGCAAGTTGAGATTTGTGGAACCCTTTGGCCTATTCCCCACTTACTTCTGTCTTCGATCTGCCTTAACGTATAATTTCTCCCAATATAACCAACTGTGCGACCAGAATATTTAATTTATTGGTTCCAAATACATCTAATAAAAATCTTAAAATTGATTGATTACAGAAATAAAGAAACTTTGTATATTTTTAAGTTGTTTAATTTGATATTGCAACATAAGTTCGTATCTTTAGTTAGCTGTAAACTCGTTTTCCTCCAGAGCTAAACTGAGATCTATTTGTAATCATAACTGTCTTGAATTAGTTCAGTATGCATTGGTCAGTACAGAAAGGTCATATCCTGAGATTTTACAAGCTGACTGCAATCATCACTTGATGCAAAAACAGGCAGTGTTGGACTATGTTGTTGAAGTTCGTTAAAGGGACTGTAATAATGTAGTTTTAAAGATCTAAACAATAAAATAAAATGATTTGGCTCTTCGAAAACCAGGGATTAATAAATGAATTCGAATTACCGTTTTGATGAACAGAGTTCTTCGTATATATAAAGGCATTTGTAGTCTCTTGTTTCTAATAGCAACGACTTCCGGTAAATGCGAAAGTCGGTCAGAGGCGTTAATTCTTATAAAATAACCGATGTATATTGTTTTTAACTTCATTCGCAGTAACTGATCGCCAGAATTAATCACCGTTTACAATTAGGGATTCGGCTCTGATGATGACTATCATCTATTTGATGCTCTCTTCATAGAAGGAGCTCTCTACACCCTCATTATTTCGTGAATGCGCTGTAATTGTGAAAAGAAATATTCGGAACATTAACAAAGCAGCTATACATTGTAGCGGCCGGCCATTTACGCAAGTTGTAATGGAAATTAGAATCTCCTGAAAATAAATCTTCAGAAATCAGATGAAAAAAGGGATATATTCCTGTAACCTATCATTGAGTTCCGTCACTTCTAGCAGAAATCCATTACGCTTCCTCTATATATAATTATATATTTTTATCAGACGCATCATTGCGTTCCATTAGTTGTTGAACACGAATCGTTTTGTTTATATATGTTATTCTTACTTAGTAATACATAGAAAAAATATTAAAGATCATCGACATCCCGTGGCTCACGTGACAGTGACTTTCACATTTTATGACAGTATGTCACAAGATGGCAATTTTGACCCATAATGAAACAGTTTACATCGCCAAAAATTTTTGTCTGTACTTTCAGCGCAAAGGGTGTATCACTAAAATGACCCGCAGGTCCCGAGTTCGAATACTGTATGGGCCTTTGTTTTCATGAATAGCGGTAAAATTCTAAAAAAAAAAAATGAAATTTTTTTCTTGTCTTTCCATACCTTTAAGTAATTTAAAGTTTGGGCCTGTATGTAGAACTCTTTCCAAAGGTGTGGAGGACCCTTAATTCATAAAAAAAAATGAAAAAAAACCCACATCTAAACGAATATCAAAGTATTTGGAAATACTAGTATGCAACCCGTATAAGTTTAATAAAGTTATGATTTGTAAAATATGATTTATTTTTTGGTCTCTTAGAGGATTTTATTATTTCTACAATGGGTAAAGAAATTCAATAGACTTGTAGAAATGTATGCTTGTTGTAAAGAGATCTTCGTGAATACAGGGCATGAAATAACCCGAGGACTGGACCCATTCGTATCGATCTGTCATTTTCTGAATGCGTGAAATTCCATTGAATTTTTCCCTCTCATTAGTCACTGGCTGATGCCTCTGCTCCCTGGCCTAGCGTGTTGCCTGGTGTTTGGTCTGTTGGACTATTATAAGACCCACTTTGTCGGACACCTTCTTGTTTTCAAGAGTTCGTGACCAGACAAATTTTCCCCAGACCCCGGCATATACAAGGGGTAATTTACAACACGACAGAATAGAGTTATGGTGGAAAAGATGGACACATATGTAATAACATTCCGGCCCAGGGAAAATGAGAAGATTGATTTCCAAACTGAACAATCACATTTAATGTATAAGATTACCACAAAGCAGCAACCGAGTCCAAAACAATGTTTACAGCACAGCTAGAGAACCGGTCCCGACAAATTTCATCAACACACTTCTTCTTGAATTACTGAAGAAAAATAACATTTCTGGAAATAAAGGAAAGTCGATCTCTGAAGTTTGAAAATAACATCATAGCGGCGTTGTTAGTTTTTAAATTGTCTGGTGTCTAGTCCAGAATGAGTTTGGCACACGTTCTAACATTATAGGACATGCTTTGGCATAGTTCATTAGGAAATGACGTGTACTTTACAATTTGTAAATAAGATAAACAAAGTCCTTCTAAATGTTATAAGCGGCCACTAATCTGGCTATTACTATTCATGTTTTGTTACATCTACTTGTATCAAAATCATTTATACGGGCATCCCTACTAGAACCCGTTAAATTGAGGTATATCCTAGTATCTATTATATGCTCTATTTTATGTTTACATGTATTTATTGTGATCGGCTTCGGCCGATCACAGTTTTGTCTTTATGAGACATCCGGCAAATTTTACTAATTGCGCACGTATGCGTAAGAATATTTATCGGAAGTATAATTCGCCTACTAAAAGTAAAGCTTATCCATGCTATTTCGGAAACCAACAAAACGGTGCTATATATATTTTATTGCATGTAGCGTAATGCTTTCGTATTACATTAACAGACAATGATATTACATGCCAATAATTCCTTTAAAAGGAATACTTGTTTTCGGCAATCGGTTTTTAGAACGCAGTTCGCAGTTCGCAGTTCGCAATTGAATAGTGAACTGCGTTCTATAGAACGCAGTTCGCAATTCAAAATTTAGTGCGATTGAATAGTGAACTGCGTTCTATAGAACGCAGTTCGCAATTCAAAATTTAGAATTCATATTTGGGGCCCGCTTGCCTTCTATGCAATTGAATAGTGAACTGCGTTCTATAGAACGCAGTTCGCAATTCAAAATTTAGAATTCATATTTGGGGCCCGCTTGCCTTCTATGCAATTGAATAGTGAACTGCGTTCTATAGAACGCAGTTCGCAATTCAAAATTTAGAATTCATACTTGGGGCCCGCTTGCCTTATATGCAATTGAATAGTGAACTGCGTTCTATAGAACGCAGTTCGCAATTCAAAATTTAGAATTCATACTTGGGGCCCGCTTGCCTTATATGCAATTGAATAGTGAACTGCGTTAGAACGCAGTTCGCAATTCAAAATTTAGAATTCATACTTGGGACCCGCTTGCCTTATATGCAATTGAATAGTGAACTGCGTTCTATAGAACGCAGTTCGCAATTCAAAATTTAGAATTCATATTTGAGGCCCGCTTGCCGTATATGCAATTGAATAGTGAACTGCGTTCTATCTAGAACGCAGTTTGCAATTCAAATTTAGAATTCATATTTGGGTAGTTTTTAGCTCACCGAAACGAAGTCGGGGGGATCTTATGCTATACCCTCGGCGTCGGCGTCCGAACCTGGTTAAAGTTTTTGTTGCAGGTCCTGTATCTAAGTTATTACTTGTCCTATCTTCACCAAACTTGCATGGATGATGCATCTTGACCTACTCATGGACTTGAATGACCTGAATGCTGAATCAGGGCCATGAGTTTCAGATGCTGGAGGAGGTTAAGGTTTTTGGAGCAAGTTAGAGTTTTTGGTGCAGGTGCCCTTTGATAGCAATTTATAGGTTACTACTGGTCCTAACTTTACCAAACTTGCATGGATGGTGCATCTTATGATACTGATGCATCAGACATGCTTTAATGCTGAATCTGAGCCTTAGGTTTCAGATGCTGGATGAGGTTAAGGTTTTTAGAGCTGGTTAACGTTTTTGGAGCAGGTGCCCTTTGATGATTATATCTTAGTTATTACTGGTCCTAACTTCACTAAATTTGCATAGATGGTGCGTCTTATGATACTGATATACCTGGCAGGCTTGAATGCTGAATCTGAGCCATAGGTTTCAGATGCTGGATGAGGTTAAGGTTTTTAGAGCTGGTTAGCGTTTTTGGAGCAGGTGCCCTTTGATGATTATATCTTAGTTATTACTGGTCCTAACTTCACTAAATTTGCATAGATGGTGCGTCTTATGATACTGATATACCTGGCAGGCTTGAATGCTGAATCTGAGCCATAGGTTTCAGATGCTGGATGAGGTTAAGGTTTTAAGAGCTGGTTAAAGTTTTTGGAGCAGGTGCCCTTTGATGATTATATCTTAGTTATTACTGGTCCTAACTTCACCAAACTTGCGTAGATGGTGTGTCGTATGATACTGATGCCTCTGACAGGAAGGAATGCCGAATCTGAGCCAGAAGTTTCGGATGCTGCATGAGGTTAAGGTTTTAATAGCTGGTTAAAGTTTTGGAGCAGGTGCCCTTTGATGATTATAACTTAGTTATCACTGGTCTTAACTTCACCAAACTTATATGGATGGTGCGTCTTATAATACTGATGCACCTGACAGGCATGAATGCTGAATCTGAGCCATAGGTTTCGGATGCTGAAGGAGGTTAAGGTTTTAAGAGTTTGTTAAAGTTTTTGGAGCAGGTGCCCTCTGATGATTATATCTTAGTTATTACTGGTCCTAACTTCATAAAACTTGCATGGATGATACGTCTTATGATACTGATGCACCTGGCAGGCTTGAATGCTGAATCTGAGGCGTATGTTTCGGATGCTGGATGAGATTTGTTTTTTTGGAACAGGTCACAAATTTTATAGATAATAGCTTGCATAGTTGATTTAACTATAATATTAATGAACTGCAGAGGTAGCTTCAGATGCAGATCTCCATTATCAAAGTTGCTAAAAAAAATTATCCTATCTAAAACCTGCTTGATAGATGTGTTCGTTGTTAAATGATATAATATGATTCCTATGATATAGTATTGTATGATATGATACACTATTGTTTTATATGATACAATATTATATCATATATTATATTGTAAAAAGTTATATGATACGATATGATATTGTATCAATTTTTTTTGTACATTATGATATGATATTGTATTGTGATATTGTTATGTATAGTATTGTTTATTATGATACAATATTGTATAATATGATATTGTATAATATCACATATATTATATTTTATCACATGCTATTTCATATGATATTGCAACATAATATAGTATCATATGATATGATATTGTATAATATATATCATATCATATGATACGATATTGTATAAAATGAGATTGGTTTATATAATATATTATTATATCAATATATGAAAATGTATTATATGATATTGTATAATGTGATATTGTATCATATAATACAATAAAGTATACTATGATATTGTATAATATAATATAGTACTATATCACATGATATTGTATCAATTGATATGATACAATGTTGTAGCTAATTTTATTGTATCATATGATACAATATCCTACATTGTATTAAATATGATACAATATCATACAATGCAATATCATGCTATAATATTATACAGTATAATATTGTGATGCATTATGTGATATGATATTGTATCATATATTATTATAATGTATCATATCATATCAATATCATAATATATTATGATATTGTATTATGTGATCAAATACAATAATGTATAACAAGATACAATGTCATATCACATGTTACAATATCATATTTCATCATTATTTATTACAGTATTTTATTGTAATATATGATATATATTGTACTGGTATCATAGGATGCAATATAGTATTTTATATTATCGTATTGATAAACATTGTATCATATAATACCCTATGAAATGAACATATGATTATTATACAATTTTTATTATATGATATTGTTATACGATATTTTGTCAAAACAGTATCCATGTATATCCAAGATCATTAACTATGATTTTCAAATAATATGATAAAGGTAGTCTCATAAAGGTGATTCCTCAAAAAGGTGATCCCTCGTCTCGGTGAGCTTTGTAATCTGTTATTACCTATGTTTAAGAATCGGGCTTATATGCAATTGAATAGTGAACTGCGTTCTATCTAGAAAGCAATTCGCAAATCAAAATTTAGAATTCATATTCGGGACCTGAATTTTTCAGGGGCATCTACTAGTGGTATTTCACTACCACTGTGAAAATATGGTGATGCAGTTATCTATAGTTTCTGAGAATCGGGCTTATATGCAATTGAATACTGTAGTTTCATTGATATTCAAGGGCATCAATTTTCGTGGATAAAGTGAAAATCACAATATCAAGTATACGTAAATTAGTGGCCAATGAACCTATCAATACAAAATGTTAATTAAAATTGCACTTCAATGAATATTTAATTTCGTGGATCAACTAAACAATGATCCACGAAATTCATATCCTTATCTAGTGACACACTAGTAACTATATTTTTATTCATATGCACTGATAATAAATGAAAATAATATATATATTTCAAAGTACATTTTATTTATTTTTTATCCATGCTTGCGTGCATGCATATTTCAGCATGCGCAGTCTAATATTTCCGGACACGACTTCCTACTAGACTGTGAAACTTGCGAAGTTGCGTTAGCGCGACGGCGTGTTAAGCGCGACGGCGTGTTGTGCAAAGTTGTGTTAGCGCGACGGCGTGTTGTGCACAGTTGCGTTAGCGCGACGGTGCGTTGTGTACATGTGTTAGCGCAATGTCTCGTTTATCTGAACGCGATGTCGCGCTAATGCAAATGGCCCTATCCGGACACCATACAGATCTCAAAAACTATAGATTACTGCATCACCAAATTTCACAGTGGTAGTGAAATACCACTAGTAGATGCCCCTGAAAATTTCGGGCCCCAAAAATGAATTGCGAACTGCGTTCTAGAACGCAGTTCACTATTCAATTGCATATAAGGCAAGCGGGCCCCAAATATAAATTCTAAATTTTGAATCGCGAACTGCATTCTAGATAGAACGCAGTTCACTATTCAATTGCATATAAGGCAATCGGGCCCCAAATATGAATTCTAGATTTTGAATTGCGAACTGCGTTCTAGATAGAACGCAGTTCACTCTTCAATTGCATATAAGGCAAGCGGGCCCCAAGTATGAATTCTAAATTTTGAATTGCGAACTGCGTTCTAGATAGAACGCAGTTCACTATTCAATTGCATATAAGGCAAGCGGGCCCCAAATATGAATTCTAAATTTTAAATTGCGAACTGCGTTCTAGATAGAACGCAGTTCACTATTCAACAATTTGAATTGCAAACTGCGTTCTAGATAGAACGCAGTTCACTATTCAATTGCATATAAGGCAAGCGGGCCCCAAATATGAATTCTAAATTTTGAATTGCGAACTGCGTTCTATAGAACGCAGTTCACTATTCAATTGCATATAAGGCAAGCGGGCCCCAAGTATGAATTCTAAATTTTGAATTGCGAACTGCGTTCTATAGAACGCAGTTCACTATTCAATTGCAAATAAGGCAAGCGGGCCCCAAGTATGAATTCAAAATTTTGAATTGCGAACTGCGTTCTATAGAACGCAGTTCACTATTCAATTGCATATAAGGCAAGCGGGCCCTAAATATGAATTCTAAATTTTGAATTGCGAACTGCGTTCTATAGAACGCAGTTCACTATTCAATTGCATATAAGGCAAGCGGGCCCCAAGTATGAATTCTAAATTTTGAATTGCAAACTGCGTTCTATAGAACGCAGTTCACTATTCAATTGCATATAAGGCAAGCGGGCCCCAAATATGAATTCTAAATTTTGAATTGCGAACTGCGTTCTTTAGAACGCAGTTCACTATTCAATTGCATATAAGGCAAGCGGGCCCCAAGTATGAATTCTAAATTTTGAATTGCGAACTGCGTTCTATAGAACGCAGTTCACTATTCAATCGCATTAAATTTTGAATTGCGAACTGCGTTCTATAGAACGCAGTTCACTATTCAATTGCATATAAGGCAAGCGGGCCCCAAGTATGAATTCTAAATTTTGAATTGCGAACTGCGTTCTATAGAACGCAGTTCACTATTCAATTGCATATAAGGCAAGCGGGCCCCAAGTATGAATTCTAAATTTTGCATTGCGAACTGCGTTCTATAGAACGCAGTTCACTATTCAATTGCATATAAGGCAAGCGGGCCCCAAGTATGAATTCTAAATTTTGAATTGCGAACTGCGTTCTATAGAACGCAGTTCACTATTCAATTGCATATAAGGCAAGCGGGCCCCAAATATGAATTCTAAATTTTGAATTGCGAACTGCGTTCTATAGAACGCAGTTCACTATTCAATTGCATATAAGGCAAGCGGGCCCCAAATATGAATTCTAAATTTTGAATTGCGAACTGCGTTCTTTAGAACGCAGTTCACTATTCAATTGCATATAAGGCAAGCGGGCCCCAAGTATGAATTCAAAATTTTGAATTGCGAACTGCGTTCTATAGAACGCAGTTCACTATTCAATCGCATTAAATTTTGAATTGCGAACTGCGTTCTATAGAACGCAGTTCACTATTCAATTGCGAACTGCGAACTGCGAACTGCGTTCTAAAAACCGATTGCCCTTGTTTTCTCCCTCTTTTCATCCCTCCTTTTCTTTTCCATTTAATACTATATAGATTCCAACAATTTTGTAACGAATGTCGTAATGATAAAAACTATTTATTCTCCATCCGGGATAAGTCGTGCATGACGAAACTACTAAGAATAGATTGAGAATTTCCGTAATGTCGTAAACTCACAAACGTCAAGAAATTCATTTAGCTATAGCACTTGAAATTTTTCCGCTGATGAATACACTGACTGGTCATATAATCGCCGACTCAGCTGGATGCAAAATATTTTGTTTGCTCTTTGGCGAATTGAGAGAAGCCTAAATTTGCAACTCTGGCAAGATACACTATTTCAAAGAATCCCCTGCATAATGTTTGTAACCGTTAATTTTTTGTGCATATTTTCTGGATTGGGTCTGGAAACAAAATGACTCATTTTTGAACCGATCATATCCATAAGTTTGTTTGATCTTTGATAGTGCTAAACTAGCATCCAGAGTATGAAACAATATCTCTTATCAGTGGATGATGTCCAAGAACGTGTTCTAAATAGACTTTGTGGAATCATCATTACCGTAACGCGATGCTCGCATTTTTTTACCGTTATAGCATTACCACAGGAGAGGCGGCTATATCAATTCACAACAAATCTACGGAAAGCTTGTAATTGGAATCGTTCTGGACCAGAACTTTGATCAATACACGCGCTGTGAAGGCGGCCGGAGGGCCCACTAGAGGGCGTGTTATCGGACATCTAGTCGTTCTACATCTTGTCTGACAGAGATATCAAAACCTCGCACACACAAATTATTTTGCTTACTAGATTTTCCCCGAATGGTCAATAAAGAAGAAATTAATTTTGTTTTGCATTCAACAAGACAAATCGTTCCTTTGGAAGAGGTTTCTATGACAGAACTTGAGAGTGTGAATTTTGAATTGTGTTCGAAAACAGTCATAGTCTTTAATTTATACTTAATTGTAAAAGTCCTGAAATAATTTTAGGTGCTTTAATTTACATGTATATTATATCTGATTACATACCAAACATACGTTTCACTTTCATTATATCCCTTCAAAGGCCATCAAGTATGTATTTATATATATATATATATATATATATATATATATATATATATATATATATATATATATATATATATATATATATATATATATATATATATATATAAAGTCTTTTTCTTTTTGTTGACCATGACCGGGGGGGGGGGGGGAGGGGGGGGGGAGCAAGGGACATTTTTGAAGTTTCTTTTAAACAAAATATTAAAGAAACATTGAATATTAAAACCAATTCCCTCCATTCCACACAGGCACTTTTAAGACCTTATAAAACGATTTCAAATTTTTAGGATTTGGGGGCTTAGGCCTGGCCTCTCGATTTCCAAAATAGTGCCACGCGCCTGGTTTTGTATGCCATAGTGTCAAGCTCTTCCACTGTGTATTAGGGTTTTGTGCAGGGTTTTGGTACTTATGATACAATGTGATGGATAATTACGCCAGACTTGAGTACCAAGGTGGCATTTGTGCACTCGCTTAAGATGCAATTATGTAATAATTCATATATATACCAAATGATCGACCCATTGTCTGAAGAGTATATATAAACACTTTAGGTTTTAGTGTGTCTCGCCTGATAGGTGAGGTATTTGACTTTAAAAATTGATACCCCAATGGATAAATTATTTTCCTACAGGAAATATTGAAACCCTTTGGTATTCAGATAACTTATATGTTATAATAATTTTCTGATTATTTATCATGTTTTCTTTCTCTATATTTGTTTGTTGAATCAACTTTTTTTGTATTGTCATCAATGTAAAAATATGGCAATTATGTGCTTTCTCAGTTTAATCTGGATGCTTCATAGCAGTATGATCCGATTTCATGTATTATTTTAGGGATGAAGAATAGTTGTTAGTCTATTGTAGAGTTTTAGCATTTTTTACGAATGTTCTTAATATTATTATCACCACAATTTGCAAGTGTTAAAAAAATAACCGAGATGTGTTTTTATCTGTCTTTACAAATAACTAATTTCAATTATTTTCCTTTTTTTTTTACTCCTTTATTTATAGTTTGAATTTTACGTCCTACCCATTACGCATAAAATTAAATTAAACTTCGCAATTCAAAAAATCATAATTTGTCTTTCTTTTATTTTCTTTTTACTTTCTTGGTGTTGGTTAGGCTTATTTCTGTGTTTGGGATATGTTTACCGGTCAAAAAAGCTGGACAGCGAAAGCCCTGATTTCGACGCTCGTAGAATCCTCGCAGAATGTTCGATAATCGCTGCATTTCCTCTGTAACTGTAGACCCTTTTAATTCCCTGCTGAATTTTATCAAGAATTGTAAAACAGCGTGTAGACGAATGTAAACACTTCAATAGTCCGAGGAATTATAATCAAATTATTCCTGATTGGTGGCGATTATTTAGGGCTTATGCCTACAGTGTGCGTTTATCAATTAAACAGCTATAAGATTAGTTTGCGAAGTTTATTATCATTAAAAACACATTATTCTGTATTTTGTAAGGTTTAATGAAGAGCCCCCTCTCCGGGGAAGAATTAATGAGCGTTGGTTGGTTGGAACTTTTGTGTTTTCATTTGGAATACACAGTACAACAGATCAAAATAACTACGCTGCGAATGCGTGATAAAAAACACAGATAATTAAAACAGTGAATGGCAAAAGTTTATAACCTTTAAAAAAGGTCTTTTGAAGTAATGCTTAATCTTTTAGTGACAATATGAGTGGTTCTTTAACGTGTTTTTACATGTAGATTATTAAACGTATTGTCATTCCCCCCCCCCCCCCCCCCCGTTTGTAAACCATTGGAAAATGACATAGAATTATTTCTTTACGCTGCGCAGTATCTCGAAATTCTGAATTCTTTTAAAGAATAAAAATGCCGTCTTAGAATTCTCAATATCGAGTAAAAAAATTATATTTAATTCCATATGGATAACAACTGACAAAAAAAGAGATAAATTCCTCTGCGCAATTCTACATCAATGCTAGTGCAAATAGCCGATCTAAACTTTAAAATTATTGATTATGATAGTTTGAATCACTGGGATATTGGATATTCTTTGAGAAATTATATATGTCAATCCTTAAATTGATACTTATATTCTGTCAAAAATATTGTCGGCGTCTCCGAATTGAATTCTAGCAGTTTTTAAAAACCTGGCTTTGTGATAGCCCACTATACATTAGAAATGTCATTATATATTTCAACAATTGCACTTTTTGGATTAGTAATACAAGTCCGTAAATTCTTGGCCAACGTCTCATAATAACGACACTTGTTACAACTGAAATGGTTCAAAAGTTAGAGACCTAAGGTAACATTATATATATGCCAGCGAAACTTGAGGCACCCTTTTATTCCTCATTGTTTGTTCACGTATTCAGAACTGAAAATAGTTAGAATTTGTGCTTTAGAGAACTTGTATGATAAAATTATGGAAAATATCAAATTTGAAATTGCATTTTACAATTAAACCATTTGCGAATACTTTTCTCCATCTTCTTATACATTTCTTATTTTTAGAATGACATTGAAAGCACATTGTGCATGGCACTTGCCTAAACACCAGAGCACAGTTTGCAAAATTAAATAAAAAGCGTTAAAGACCTTCATTTGAGTTTGCTTCCATATCTAGTTAACATATCATATCCTCCGTATCCATTGGAATATTTAATCCACGATAAACTCCAACCGAACAGTGACCCCATTTTGACCAACAAATATTATGGTATGAAAGGTTAGAAATGGCAAGAAAAATAACTCAACTCAAACATCGATTTTCATTGTTTGTGGTCTTGTTATCAAATCATGTATGGAAGGAAAAACAAAACACCGGTCTGATCAGGTTTTAAGTGTTAATCATTAAACACGAGATTTCTCGATTTTCTCATGCTCGTGCATGTTATCACTCAAAAAAGTGGTCTAAAAATAGCTATATGAGGACGTTTATGGTGATTTAATTTCACCTCAACATAATCCATGCCGATTATTTGCCCCACCCTCCGCAATTATTGGGTCAGCAGCTGTAACAGTGGTCGCTGACAGCTCTATATCTCATAATTGATGGGCCAAGCCTTGACTCATTTCAAACTCATGAAAATCACATCTGGCAAATATATCACTGATTTACATCATGATATGGCAGTTTATAACGCAAATAACTTAACAAAATAATTATTAGATTCAGATTGGTACCATTCATATTTTGATAAGATTTAATTGTGGGTGTGTGGTCTCATGACGATGTTTTTGATTTGGTTTAAAAATAAGGCGTTACAGCACCATTAGTGGATCCAGAATTACCTTAGGGTGGCGTTAAACGTCAGAGGCAGGCTAGGGTTTGGGCGCTGGCATGGAGTCCCAAGTAAGTCCGGGACAAACCCCTGGGGAGGGAACAATGCGAGTAGCCACTAGAAGGACTTGAGTTTTTGAGATATTTCAATTGAAATAAAACCATAATAATTATTGGCCTAGATATCAATTTTCCCTTTAGCTGCTGGACGTTTTGTGTTGTGGACATTTTACGCTTTAAAACTTTTTAAGCCTTAACATCTGATGTAAGAATTGCAAATATTTAAGGAATTTTTAGCAAAGAAAATTGTATTTCTTTAAAGGTCTCCTTTATTTAAATTCACTTACTTGTACCATTGACAACATTCAACATTTGTCTGTACCAATATTGCCACACCAAGACTTGTCTTATAGGAATGAAATATAAGACAATCTAAACGAATAAGCAGATAGAAAATCAGTTTGAAAAAGAACTATTACCAGTATAATGAACCAATGTAAACAACAACATGGCACGAGCTTTGTTTACATAACAAAGGTTTTTTAAAATGATATATCACCTTACATTTCCCTTTTTAAGACAGTCTCATTAAACGATTTCATCCATATTTTTAAAAGTATGATCAAAAGATGTTTTTTTTTTATAGATCTTAATTCATAAACTTAAAACGTATTATTTAATGACTGGACATTATTTATTAGATACCAATATCAGGCATTAATTCACACCAAATTTTAAACTTTATACAGATTGTTAATTGCAATAAAAACAGATTGTCCACTACCTCATAAAAATACAAAAAAATCTTTTAAAAATAAACGAGAGCTTGTATCCTTATTTGAGCAACCAAATCATGTTATAGAAATGATACTTTAATGATCCATAAAATACAGTTTTGGTGTAGCATTCCACCTTAACTGTTGTGAAGTGCGGTAATATATATTTGATTTTGAGAAATGCTGAGGGTTGTGTAAAGTGAAATTCAACTGAGATTGTACATGCAAACTGCACGGAAAATGGAATTTTTCAAACACAATCGCAAATTTTCACAGTAACAAATTTTTGACTGATGTTGTCCCTTTATATTCCTAAAACCTTTTGACTTATTAATCACAGGAGAGCACTTTGATACACTATTTTGAAATGAAACTCTATCAATTCTAATTAACTCTAAACAAATCGATTTAACACCGAAGAGACGTTTTCAGTGTTTACATGAGTAAATTAAATAAAGTCATTATTAATTCACTTTATTTGAGAACAATTCGATCGATAAATAAACAATGTTTATAAGGTTGCTTGTATATAAACTTGGATGAGCACGTGATCAAAAGTTTTGACGATTCACGTTTTTAATTTTTATTTTATTTATTTATTTATTTTTTTTGCTTTACTGCGTAATCGATCATTTTTAAATATTTTATATATGAGAAGCATAAATGATTTAAACAGGCTTTCGTATTACATAACCAGGAAAAGAAGTATGATTTTTAAATCAACAGTTTAATAATAAATTATAAACTAATTCACAAATCCCTGGTTATATACTGTTGAAAAGAACCCCTGGTTATAGACTGTTGAAAAGAAGTGACATTCCTGACAAGGTTTTGGTTTACAGTAATCCGTGTCGGGTCTATATTGCAGAAGTCGACAAGTAAGTAACCATGGCATTAAACCATGTACAATATACCGTATCTCATTCTCATACTCATACTCATTGCTGAATAACAATATCAACAGCACAGAACGCATTAATGAATCACTTTCAATAAACACGTTTAGTCTTACCCAATACCTATGTTTATTTTCAAAAGTTAATAAATGCATGAATGAATAAATAAATAAATGAATATAAGATAAAAAAACGAAAAAAAAAATGAATTATGAAACATTGCATGCAGACTATATTGAGAGTTCGCGCAATCTAAAAGGCGAAAAAAGTGTGACTTAAACAGGCCGTTTTAGATTTATTATGAATATTCATCGTTAAGTGATTTGTTGACTGTTTGACAGTTGACAGCATCAGGTAAAGGGACAAATTAAATCGACACCGGTCAACTGTCACCGGATATGACGCCTGAAGCCGTCTGCCCGACACGTCATCAATACTTGTATTATTTTCCAGGTCGACCAACTAATGTTTGGATTCGTCTTGTTACAGCGGCGAAATCCCTAAAACACACAAAAAACAAAACCCGACAAAACACGTAAGTCTTTCTTACGCGTCGGTTTCACGTGCCGTGATATTTGTGAAACGGGTCTCATTTCAACTTCCAGTCGAGTTAAGAACGCCTTTGAGAGAAAAAATAATAATAAACGTGATTTTCTCTTTGTACGGATTTTGCGAAAAGTATGAACGGCGGGCATGTTCGTATGGTTTGCATCGGTGTCTGTTGATTTGGCAAAAGAGACCGTTGGTTTTGTTTCAAGCTGATCTGTTTTGTAGTTTAGCTTGTTTTAAAAAAATAAGTTGTTTGCTTTGCATTAACGTCTTTTTTTACCCTTTCCGCCGCCCATAGAAAAGCCAAATGAGTACTAGTAAACCTAGTAAAAGTATTCTCTTAAAACGCATTGTAGGAGATCTAGATTAGTTCGCATAAATCCTGCATATGCCAGTACTAGAAACTGGATCATCAATTTTGAAAAAGCCAATGTACGTCACCGTGTTCGAATATAACTCTGCTAAGTTCTTGTCTATACAATGTACATGTAAAATTCAGATCGTTTGTCCTTAATTCCAGAACATCATTCTATCATACCGGAGAAAATAAAGGCAATTACGTCCACATTTGAATTTACTAACATATCAAATGCTGAGCGATACATGCAGTGGTTTCTTTATTTTTGGTATCTGCACAAAATTACAGGCACGTATATGAGGTCTGTTTTCTTTAACAAGTCCCTCAGTCGTGCAATTAACTCAGCAATCCATCTTGCCATCAATATTTCGCCACGTCTGTCTCTATTCCTCCCTTTATACTGTTTAATCAGATCTACTCTATGAATAACTGATTACATAATTTGCGTTCTGGCCTACCAACCCCGACATACTTAAAACCTTGTCTCCCCTGTCTGGCTTTGGGTGCGATTACTTGCTTTTGCGATAGGAACAAAAACCCCTTATCCTTCTCTAACAACGGGATGAGTCTGGTCCGTTTACTGTGTTGATAACATCACGGTAACAACAGGAAACCTCAACAACGGGATACACTGATCACTTGGTCAAACACTCCATCTGTATCTATATCATTGCAGAGCTTACATTCTACATTATCTAGATTAGAAACTATTGTTTTACTATGATAACAGACTCAGCCACGTTGCCTTATGTTACTCATTCAGTAACAAGATGCATTGTTTTCATCATCTTGTTTGCAAACAAGGGTTGATCCAAAAGTAATGTCACACTATGCACAGCGCTTCTCATGGGAGTGTATTGTATAACATGATACCTCAAAATTATCCCAATCAAAATTTTAGTTCAAGTGAAAAATTGGATACAACTTCGTTGAATAGCTAAAAAGATATGAATGTTTATAACATGATATATACGTGACATCGCCGCGTCATAATATTATGTCTTTTTTAGGTTTTTAATTTAGATTTAATAACATGGTTCGACATTTGAACAAAGATCCAAGCAACACAATATTTTAAAACAGATATGACACAGACTTTTTCTAACTGTTTTAAACCATTAGGAAACTTTACCGTCCATTTCGGTTAACAGAATAAAAAAAGCCGGATATGTGAATAGTGATACGATGCATTATTTTGCTTCGAAAGACAAAAATTATTAGAAAATGATACTGGAATTGATATATCAACCTAAAAGTGAGTGCGAGTGAACATGGTACCCTTATCATGGTTCCAATATGAGCATATGTAATGTTAATAACTAAATTAGATAGTCAGAAGACATACGCTTTGAAGGAAAATTAAAGTTAGGTTTTTTTTGGCATCAGCTATATTTTAAAATTACGTTTAAGACATTTTGAAGAGCCATCGATAAAACTGATCGCACATTAAATAATCCAATATGCTACTCCATCGATTATAAAAAGAGTAATTATTTACTTAATGAAAAAATAATATGTGAATAGAGCATCATGGCCATTTTTTATATAGGACTACATTATGAAGTTCTACCAGAACGCCAAGGATTCAGAAATGACGTCACTGGCGTGCGGCTACTATCCTTACCTCATGCTCTTTTAAATATGATTTATTATCTTCAGAAATAATTTTCATAATGCATTAAAATTTTCAGATCTGAACTGAAATAGGTAGATATCTCAAAGCACAAATTGTTGTCACCTTACGTTTCACGATTTTAACGCATCTGTGACATTACATTAGGATCAACCTCGCACCTTTAGATTTTCCCCTGTAATGGCAAGATGTGTAACACCTGTGTAATTTACAGGTGTAAGCACGAGTGATGGGGACCTTGACAATATGGCGCACTGTTGTTACAGTCGCCGGAGGAAGCGAAGCAGGTGGCGAGTTCGGCGAGTCTCTGTAATTAATGACTCATCAGACTTTTTATTTTTCATCTTTTTTATTGTATTTTAAATATACTCAGTCTGGATCAATAATTCCAAATATCTGGAGCATTGACTTTTGACAATGTACATCACATCGACCTGACGGTACTGTTACTAAAAGTATTTCATAGAAAACCGTTCTTTTTCAACCCATTAATTATAATTTTTATATAAAACAGCATACTAGTATCACCTTCAGTAACCACCTCAATTATAAAGATAAGCATGTGACACCTGAGATACAGTCGGGTGAAATCGCCCCATGCACGCTGTTTGTAAGTCTTCATAAAAAAAACTATACTTTCCTGGCACCTCTTCTGGCATATTTTCATACGCATCCTTCAAATAGTTTCGCCTAAATTCTCTTATTGAGGAACACTGTGAACTTTATAATTAGTTATCCCCCTGTGTTCAACTTCCGCTTGGTCTTCGTTGAATTAGAAAACATCATAACAGAACTACTTGTCTATCAAACTAACGGATGACGTGATTGATGCTCCACTATAAATATCAAACTCTCTGGTCCGTACAGTAATTTCTGACGATTCATTTAAGCATTTTATCTTAAAATATTTTCTATATTTTGATAACTGAAGTGTATTTCTTTAACCCATATTCTTAAAAAGAGAGAATTCGTCATAACGAGACCTCGATCGCTGCTGCAACTGTCGATGTGGCGCGTGTAATTGTACATCAAAGGCACCGAGGACATAAAGCAGCATCTGGTTCACAGTGCAATTACGGTAAGCGTCATCCCTCTGATACCGCTACTCAATCGGAGGCGTAGCTTGTTACTGATGCATGAGGCTTCTTTTTCTATATTTTATGAAAACATCAATTATTTTAATATCCGTATAATATCTCAATGAAAATGATTAGCTTATATCGTATCATTATTCCATTGTCTTTAATCCATCGTAAAAGCATTACATAAATCAAACATCATTCAAAGTAAATGTCTTTAACCATTCCTTGATATCTCGATTTTTTTCTCAATTAAACCATATAACTAATTACAATCATTAGAACCAACATCGATCGCCATAAAGAAGAAAGTGTATTTCCCCGACCGATTTAAAACTCCCTTGACGCTCCACAATCTAGTTACCTCTCACTGAATGCAATATGCATTAAGGAGACAGATTAAAGTGATAGTAATGTCATTCCGTTCCTTCACACCTTACAGAATCCACTCCGTCGCCGCCTCGTAATGGAGCTTTGGTTCTGTCGGTGACGCTCGGAACTCTCGGAATTTCTCGCGAGGTTATCTTTACACGTATCTTGCGTAATGCCGTGACCGACGACTGCGGGGATTTCTGTCCGTTCTGGCTTCGCCGTCACCAACTTTCCTCAAGTCAATACTCAGCCTCATATCTGAGGTTTGACCCAAGTCTATGCTCTTTTTCTAAAGGATTTGAGTTGAGGAATGAGTTGAGGAACTTGAAATTTTTTTCGTGACAGTGGAGCCTGATTCCCTCGGCCGACGTCATTTCCTTCGAAGTTTTATAGCTGACAGCACTGGCCATTCCATTTTACTTGTTAATCCTCTGTAAAGAGTGTTTTGACAGAAGGTATGCCTGCAGTAAGGGCATTTGTTTCTAGGAGTTTGTGAATTTTTTCGTGGAATTTAGAAATGAGTGATGCTGATAGTCCCACGTTAAGGTAATTTATTGCAGTGTCTAGAGTAGTCAGTAGCTTTGGAATTTTATGTGTTGTGTTGCAACATTGAAATATTACATTGATTTCTTTTTTTCTCCTTTAAACCATGTTTTTCCCCTTAAAATTCAAAAACAAAGAAACAAGTAGCGTTCGAAAACTTTATCGTCAAAATCTAAGCAAACGGCCAAAAAACTCATTTTTGTAAATCCTCGCGTTGCATGGAAATAATATATTTACAACACCTTTTCCATAAATGTTTGATATGATTTTTTTGGTTGGGTTTTTTGTTTTGTTTGCGATAACGACGCACTATTTCTATGTCTTTAATAGCGCTATTTATCTTTTTGTCGCGTGATATTCGTCACAATTCACACAGCGTCTCTTGTGGTGACACTAAATACCCAAATTACAGCGTCTGGAAACGCAGATTTCCTGTCAATTGCGCAAAACTTTGACAGCCATTGACAGCGTCCGCAAGTATGATTAAAAACGTTGATACTGCATGCACAATGCCAAAAAGACATAGTAAAAAAAATTATTATTTAATATTTTAATCACAAATTTGTTCAGTCGATTTCCTTTGAAAAACGGAGCTCATTAATCGTCTTGCTAGAGCTTTAATTAATTGACGGTTTGTTATATTTGTTTTTTGTTTTTGTTTTTTTTTTATACTCTGTCCTCAAAAAAAAAGAAAATTGACACAAACACAATCTGTTTACTTTTATTTTTTTATGTAAAATAATTATTTTTACTATATATAATATTTATTTCTATAATTTTTACGGATTAGATTTACCTGCATGATTATAGACTTTATTTTTGCGATTAACATGTTTTGAAGTTTCGTGAAATTGCGCGTAAATAATGTTATTGCGTATAGATATGAGTTCTTATTATTTGTTACGGTATATGAGATTTTTTTTCCAATTAGCTGTGTATATTTTATAGAAAAAATAAAAACCATACCCTTAGAAATCACGAGAGATTCTTTTTATCAAGTTTTTAATTTCAATTTTCAGTTTTAAAGACCTTATTTTAAAGGCTTTTTAAAGCAAAATGGCCAAACGCCAGGTTAAATTCCTTTAAAACATCACTGCGGAGTAACATCAGAAATGTAATTTATTGGTAAAATTCAGTACATATTGACGTAATGGGGTAAACATGTGATAAAAAGGATTAAACATTCAGTATCGACAAAAAAAAATGGAGTCTCGGTCCAATGAACGTCGAACCTAGCTGTTGACTCCAGTGTAGATAAAGAGATGGTCATGCAATATACATTGCACATGTACATGTACATAGCCAACCTCTGCATACTCAATTGTTAGAGCCGCGACCAAGCAGCAATTCAAGTGCGAATTAATTAGTTACATAAGACATGCACGCAGCCTCCTCCTCCCCTCCCCCTCACACACCCACCCGCCCGTAACGTTCCTGATAAAAGGATACCTTACTTGACACCTGCTCGTTCGAGTAATCTCTGTCTTTTTACGAAGACCACACTGGTTTATTTATCTAGCGGGATGGAATTGTTTTGGCTGAAGTCTGACAGGTTCCGGGGTTCTATAGTTATAAGTCTTACACAATTGTCAAGAGAAGCGCATGTTTTCTCTGACAAGCCAAACCTAAAGTGTCCAACTCTATTACAGCGGACAGAACCAACAACGGCTGGTGAAGGTTCTAGGAACCAAGGATTACTGTCTCAGCGAAGGCAATCGTGCAAAAGTTAAATATCTCATCTAACAGGGATTTTTGCATTATTATAAATCTCATTCAATGTTTCTTATTTCATTACTTTTCCATAATATATATTAGAATAATACCGCGCCAGGTAAAAACAATTTTTCTAAAAGATGGAAATAACATGTTTATCGAGGGTGAAGTCAATGTTCTTTGGAAAAGGTGAGATGTTTGGGTTTTTTTTGTAAACATTAAAAAAGCAATTTAACCTTTTCATATTTATTTTATCGTCATACGGTACGTCTTTCGGCTCAAAGAAATAATTCAAGACATATATTATACTATCAGCTGTCAGAAGACTCGGTGGGTTCGTTGGGTTGATATCACCTATCCCCCACCCCCGCGGTTACATCCAGCATAGGGTCTACACGAGTCAGTGATAAGCAGGATTATTTCTTGGTATCCATCCTACATGAATCCGTTATTTTTGGTAGCTAGGGGTATGGCCTAGTAACAACTGTTCATAAAGGAGAGAACGATAATTCGGCAATGAAAAGGAAGTGACACATGGAATTCCAAGCAGATAAAGTGTTTACATCAGATTCACATTAGCAAGTGAATTACTGATTCTTTTCTCTAATTAATGAATATTTTTTGGTATTGTTTATTGCGCAAATTCCTTCAATTAAAACTGAAGTGCGTCGTATCATTCGCGTAATGCGCTGTAAATCTTTGCCAATCTCCCACCTCGACAGTTGGTACCGCGATACGATTGTGAATTCATCTAGATCAGACCCAAGCAAGAAGTAACACAAGCTGATGTTATGTGTTCATCGGACACTGAGCGTTCCGTGTTTAAGTGAACAAGTGGTTCGTAATCTCGCAACAACTTCACGCTCGTCACGTGCACGGACGGAATAAGTGACTATATTGCAATTAATCCAGGTAAAGGTCTACCTTGAACGAACTGGACTTGAACCTCCGAATTCCTTTTTAGATGTAATCTAGCAAAGATATGACAGGTATTTCAAGCAGTTAGAAAAATAACCTGCATAGAAAACATTGCAGTAGCTCTAGATCTGATGAAAATATTATGTGCACAGAACGATGATGTTACTGTGAATGGGGTAGGGTTCTTGTTTCAAAAAATCAAAAAACAACATCTTTTTCTTTTGTGTAGTTAATTGGAGAAATTCTAGATAAATGTTAATTATTGTTTGCAGAAAATCGTTGCAAGTCTGTAAATCTAAATAGGAGCGCTGCTAATTGACAGCATGAATTTAACACACAATTCCCTGTTCATTTAATTGAAACACTTTGTAGATTGAAAGACTGAGCAAAGATATTAATCGTGGTTAAAACTAGAAAGCTAGAGTGCGCCTGATTAAAAGTGAGAGCACCCATCAGACTCGGCACTTTGAATCCCCAGGAGATAATTAGTCGACTTGTCGGAAAGTTAAAGCTTATCATAACGCCGAACGTCTGTTCAAAGGGATAGCGCTCAAAGAGTCTCCTCTTTTCTCTTTCTGTTATTTCAGACCAACAGCCATGACAAATGAGACTTATTTATACGGCGGGGATCAGAACCTTACAAGTTACCACTTTTGCAACCCTTACGTGTACAAAGAGGCGTTTGTGTTCTACGGGATCCTGTACCCCATTGTGGCCATCCTCACCGTCGTCACAAACATCCTGGTGGTCGGCGTCTTCTTGAAACAGAAAATGAAGTCCCCCACCACCACTCTACTGATCGGGCTCGCCATCGGTGACGCAGGGGTTGGGGCGGTCACCCTCCCCCTGCACATTTACTATCACAGCCTTCAGAACTACAGGTTCACCCTGGAGTACCCAGGGTGTATTTTTTACCACGTGGCGCCCGTCATATCCACCATCCTCCACACAGTCTCTGTGTGGGTGACCATGGTGCTGGGCGTCCAGCGCTACCTGGTGGTTTCGCACCCATTCAAAGGACCCAAGTATTGCACTATCAGGGCGTCGGTCATCGCCCTTGTCTACATCTACGTGTTTGCCACTGCCATGTACTTTCCTCAGTTCTTTTATCTGAACTACAGAGAAATTGTTGTCAATGGCGGAAACGGCATTGTGTATCAGGTTTGTGAGTGCTGGGCGACGGATGTACCGGCAGTTTATGAAGGGAAACTCAAAATACTGAAACTCTCCCTGGCCAAATTAATTCCTTGCATCATATTGGCGATAACAACCATCCTCCTGGTCAGAAAGCTTGACAAGGAAGCCCGACAGTCCGGCAGTCTCCACGCGGAACGACAAAGTGTGAACCGAGAGACCCGAGAGGCCAGACTCATTCGGAGGACATCACTCATGATTGTTGTCATAGTTGTTACTTGTTTAGTGGTAGAAGTACCGAATGGACTTCGCTACCTCACAAGGACCATTAACCCGGAAGCTCTCGATCCGGAAACAGATTTATTTTTAGTTGCAATCCTAAATGTATGTACTCTCTTGAATTTTCATATCAACTTCTGGATTTATATCTGCCTAAGTCAGGAGTTCAGGAAAACCCTACGATCTATAGTTTGCCGGTGGAATAAAAAGTATCAAAAGGTACATTTAATGAGCCAGAGTTCCATGCGAACTACCTCTGACAATCTGTAATTTGATTGGTGTGTCGATATTTTCGCGGGATTGTGACGTTTTTTAAACAATCTCAGTGTGACCTCATTGACTTACATGAATGCACCTTGATTACCCAGCCTGTTTGGTTATCTTGTATTGTGACATTACATTCGCTCTGTGTCGTGGGCTGACAGATTGTGATTTATAAGCATGTGTTTTGTGTCCCCATGGATGTATTTCACGGAACGCATTGTATAAAACGTCGACTTCATTAACATAGACAAATAGTTTAGAAACGTTATTGTTTATTTTTGTCGTTTTGTTCATTAAATGTTGAGACCATTAGGTGCTTAAATCACGATTTTCGTGAATTTTCAATCCAATTTTTCTATGCTACACAATCCAACTATTTAATGATATAAAGTATCACGTATGAGCTACCCAGTGATAAAAGGGTACTAGTATATGGGCCATGGTACTTGATCTCCAGAGGGCTATAAAGATCGGAAGATTCAAAACAAATCACAGAAAAAAAACAAACTTATTCAAAGTAAAAGGTTCAGTTTATGTTTGTTTTTTTTAGAATCGATGTAAAAGAAATGTTTTATCTCGCCATTAAACGCTGTCCTAATTATCTCCCATCAATGGATTGAAATTTCCACTGCATCAAAAATGCCCTGGATTAACTGTTCGATTTGTTTTAATGATTTTTTTAACAATCTCGAAGCTTACTCAAGTAATGAACTTTTTGACCTGATCCTTGCCTATTGGAGTACGGCACTAGTTTTCTAAAAATGCTTTAGATGATAAAAAAACTGACACTTAGAAATACTTTGCTCTGAGCATTAAATCCACATGTGTGGTCCGATATAAAATAGCATTATGAATGATAATGATAATAGATTATGATATTTTAAGGATGGCAAACAAAAAGAAAGATGATTTGCAAGACAAAATTTGCTTTGTTTTTATCCACCCCCCCCCCCCCCCCAACAAAAAGAAAGATGATTTGCAAGACAAAATTTGCTTTGTTTTTATCCCCCCCCCCCCAAAAAAAAAACACTTGAATTTGAATTGAAAGTGTCCTAAACAATGGCAAAGTTTACTTCATCATTTGTTATTCCTGTGTGTGTGCGTGTTTTTTTCAATTCCCTAAAGTCTTTTTTGACACACAGTTTTTAAATTAAGTTAGTTTCAAACAAAAAACAAAACATTCGTCGAATCGGGCCGTGGAGCTTAATTCAAAGACGTGCTAGGGCTTATTTGTTTTGAAAAGATTGATATTTCATTTACCTAATAAAGCAGAAATTTATATTTTATTTTATAAATTTTGTAGAAAAATGAATACGGGCATTTTTTATGATGCTTCATCAAAATTTAGATGTTAATTGTCGAATTACAAGTGAGATTAAGATTCAGAATTCTTTGTTTTTTAAACAAAGCTCAGGTCTTTTTTGTATATGTATATGTGTTGAATTGATACAGGTTTCAATTAACTTTTGCTCTTTTTCTAAAGAAGTTTGTTTTTATCTGACATTGAAACAGTTAATCTTGTTTGCTTCGAATCCTCGAATTTTTGAAAGATATGGTATTTTCTTACAGAACATTATATTTGTAAACAAAAACAGGAATCAAGCTTTGAATTTTAACGTCAGTATCTCGATTGTAACTTGGCTTTTAGCATTCAAAATACTACAGTAAACCTTTCGATGCATTAAAAAGTTTTTAAAAAGTTTTAAAATCGTGTCTAGGTCCCTTCAAGACGTATTGATAAAGGCTTGGTTGAACAATCAATCACTAGGTTAATCTATATAAATGTCTTAAGATTGGAGAAATATTCTTAAGTTTTATAATGGTTATCGCATCTTTCCTCAGTGTTTGCGTTTTGTAAAAATATCTATGAAATACGTTTTTTTTTTTATATCGATGGAGGATAACATAAGGTTGATTTTCTTCTGTGGAGATATAGACAGCGCTGGCCCAAATAAACCGCTGGTTCCTAATGATGCGTAACTATATATCTACATTACATACAGATTCAGTTAGTTACTCGTTTTACCCACTACATAGAGATTTTTTACCCAATGTGTATATTTACATAAAGATTCAGTTAGTAACACGTTTTAGCATATATCTACATTACATAGAGATTCAATAAATAACTCGTTTTACCCAATATATCTATATTACATAGAGATTCAATAAATAACTCGTTTTACCCAATATATCTACATTACATAGAGATTCAATAAATAACTCGTTTTACCCAATATATCTACATTACATAGAGATTCAATAAATAACTCGTTTTACCCAATATATCTACATTACATAGAGATTCAATAAATAACTCGTTTTACCCAATATATCTACATTACATAGAGATTCAATAAATAACTCGTTTTACCCAATATATCTACATTACATAGAGATTCAATAAATAACTCGTTTTACTTAATGTCTACACTACAAAGAGATTAATTAACACATTTTACCCTATATCTTCATTACATAGAGATTCAGTAACTAACATGTTTTATCCAATCAATACTTTCCATGTTACTAGAATTTGGTATTGAAAAAAGGGGTTTCTACAAACTTTAGAGACTTACAGTGCGAAACACACAAACAAACCACTCTGAGTGCCGAATAAATGTCTTGTTCTTAGCCAATATCCGAAACCTGATAAAAAACAAGAGGCCCATGGGGCCACATCGCTCACCTGAGCAACAATTGGCGTTCAAAAGATATTGTGCCATATGGTCCCTCGGTAGAATAACAAAAAATAAATATTGTCAAGTATTCGAATTTTACACTTATTTTTGCATACACGTAATATTTGACATTGTACCTTTATGAAATACTATTTTTTACCAGAATAAGAAAATCCTACGCAAGATATAAAACTAAACATTTGGTAGGGGTACACTGTTAAGTTGTATAAAACTTCCAATTCCCTATATTTTCGTTCTGCCCCTCCCCCCCCCCCCCCCACTTTGTAAAGCGATCAAAATATATGAGAGCATATAGGTACATTTGTTTCATCAACTACTTACTTGTTATTGTATTTAAAAAAAATATATAATAGTTATTGTATTTTATTTTAAAAATCCTACATGTACAGATGTGAAGAAGAAAATTGTACCTCAATGTGCTCAATTCCTCAAATTAAAACATTCAAAAATTTAATTTGTCTTCTCCATTATAATTAAATGACTGTTATTTACCTCGCGTACAAACCAGGATAATTTTCCGCTGTGATATTTTCTTAGGAATAGCGATAATTATTTTATCCCCATAACAGAAATGTGTCAGAACTATGGAAACTGTTTTAAAGAAGTCGTTTTTATTTACTCGTGTCTGAAAAACTATCAAAATTGATGTAGATTTCACATTATTTATTGTATAATGAGGGGACCCCAGAGAGTAGGTATATACAGAATATCATTCTTTTATTTTGTTTGTACAAGTATTTAACATACTCTAATTCATATAGAATTTCTAATGTTCAACCAAAATTTCAGCGTCAATCGTAGAATTATAAGCAAGATACAGAGCTCACAGTTTCCCTAGGTTTCAGTCATATTTTGTTGATATGACTTTATTACATTCAGCTTAAGATTTTTAACTTGGTATTTCCTATTCAGCATTTAAAATGGAAAAAAAGAATGGCCTAAGATTTTCAATTCTTTTATTCACTCAAGACCAGTTCATTGGTATTTAAGGTTCAAAATCAGTTTATACAAATGTACACAAACACAGTCAAGGATCACATGTACAGTAGGAGTAATAATGACGAAAAAAGGTTACGTTTACAATACAATAAGTTGTTAAAATTGGTTTCTGGCAGAACAGACTTCTTTATAAATATTGATATATTAATAAATATTGACAAATTTTTTACCTTTTCAATCTTTAGTTTTTAAGATCTGTGTACAAACATAGAATTGTAAGCAAATCTCTGTATCTTGCTTATAATTCGAAGCTTAACACTCAAATATGGTTAGTAAATAGAAATTGTAAACAATTAAACACAAGAAACATGCATGCACTATAACAAATAAAGAACACAATTTATTTTTTCGAAATGAATCATATATATACATGTATATATACCTACATATTTCCTTCAGCGATATCAAACTCTATTTAAACTGAATAAACTCGAGAAAATGCCGAGCATCGATCTCAACAAAACCTATTGCATTAATCTACCATTACGCAAAAGATAAAGCCGAATTACCGATAGAATGAATTGTATTTCAGTACTTTTTTGATACATCAGATTTTGCTTAATTTGCGCAGGTAAACAGTTAACTGTTTGATTTACCGAAGTCTCTGTTTGAATTGATACGTAAAAATCACGAAATACAAGAGTTCCCAGGTTAAATTACAAAGCATAAATAATGAAAATGAAACGAAAATCAGAACAAGCTAACACCAACGTCATGTGTGAAATCTGTCAACGCATTGAAATATTTAGCCTCAATTTACTTCACAAAACCGGCACCAATATATTTTGCATGTTTCAAAAATTTCCCTTCATACACGAACTGTTGCATAACAAGCAAATTCATCATAGTCAGATCGACCCTTTTTCGTATAATGTCATGGCTGCTTTAAACAAAGAACCTCGTTTTAGAAGTATGGAATACGAGTCTTGGTAAAATGGGTATGCAAACCCGGGCCGTGGCAAAATAAAAGCCGGGGCAGATCGGCAATCGTCAATTCCAAATACGCATTATTTTGCGGCAATATTTACAGCGAATACAAATATAACTGGTCCATCAAATATCCTGAAATTTTAATGAGATTGGCAGATTAATAACTGCCAATCTTTTGTTTTGACCAGGCCAAGTCTTGCCTACCCATTTTACCGGATGCCGAACCGAACCGAAGCTGAACACGCCTTTCCTTTATCATTATTTTCGTAATAACTCAGATTTGAAACTGAATTAGACCTTAATTTTTGCAATTTATATTTTCCTTCCCATAAGGATAATTTATGCTAAACTACGTTGAATTTGCCTCGGTAGTTCTTGAGAAGAAGATTTTTAAAAATGCACCCCCCTTTTTCTACAGTTTCAAGGTTTTCTCCGCTTTGAATACAGATCGGACTTTTATTTCTGCAATTTATATTCGCCATCCCATAAGGATGCTTTGTGCCAAATTTGGTTGAAATTGGATAAGCGGTTTTAGAGAAGAAGTTCAAAATGTAAAAAGTTTACAGACGGACGGACGGACGGACGGACGGACAGACGGACAGACGGACGACGGACAAAATGTGATCAGAATAGCTCACTTGAGCTTTCAGCTCAGGTGAGCTAAAAACGGTCTCAAAGGGACGTTAAGAAAACAACCAATCAATGATATAAGCGCTGTGCCCCCCATTTCCCCCCATCATGTACTTGGGGTTTCTCTGATACTATATATACACAGAAAGACGAAAGAGGACATCCATCATCTTATTGAAGGATTCAAGCGATAAAATGTTAGTTTGTTTGTTTGTTTGTTTGTTTGGATAAATTTACACTCATCAAACGGGCACAAAGTTTTGACTTCTATTTCTCTAGAACTCCGATTAAGTTCTACAGAGAAAACTGAGGGACGATCGAACCGAAACAGTTGACATGTACAGCAGAATTATCAAGTATACAATGATACTAATGTAAACTTAGGGACGATCGAGCCAGTTGACCGCAGTATTATCAAGTATACAACAATGATACTAGTGGAAGAGAATATAGTGATATGTCCATGTATATACATTCTCCTTATATACATGTACATCGTTTATTATAGAACACCTGCACTAAACTTTCAATAGTTTTGGACTTATTAACTTACAAACTGTAAATGTGGAAATATTTGAAGCAAATAATCTTCACATTTCATTCCTAAAATAATCTCTAAACTTGCCTCAGACCTTTCTTTACACGCCCACACCAACCCAGAAAAGTGAAACATGTTGTTTTAAGAAATTAAAGGGGGGGGGGGGGGTTGGAACAAACATCAGCAGTGAAGATGAAAGAACTTTTTGCATCAACTATTACCATGCACAGTATGTTTCAGGAAAATATGTAAATGATGAAGTCAAAAACGAACTCACGGATCGTTGTTTTGTTTTTGTTTATCGAGTTGCAAGAATATTTAGCAGGTGGGAGGGGGGAGTAGCTCTATGGCTTGCTAACCCAAACTCCAGGAATATAGATTTTAGTTTATGATTGTAATAAATCTATTGACAACATTATCATTATCATAATTACTTTTACTAATATAACTATTCCACATTTAATTTTTAAGCCAAAATTCGCTAGCTCGAACTTCCTGTAAATAATTTATTTGTGGCAAGTACTTTGCAAAATATTTTCGCACATATATGAAAGTTTTTTTAAGTTTAGAAATCTCTTTCTTTTTAATATCAAACGTCTTTTACAAAGACAAATACTGGCTTTGTGCCCATTCATTTTGCACAAAATTGGTGGAAACAGAATGGAGACAAAACCAATGACTTACTACGATGCCACAGACTCGAAATGTACATATTTCATGGGGAATTTCATCATACTATAGCATCGTATGAACCTTTAAACAGATGTATGGGTGATGTCTATTGAGCAATAAAGGAATACCTCAATGAATTGTAAATATAAAAACAATTCTTATGCATTCTCCGTCTATTGAAACGTTCGTCATATACAATTTTAATTGCATACAACACTTTCTCTTTTTAATATAGAGCAGATATTGATTTTTTATCGTATTAATTGTAGGTCGATCAGTACTTAATTCTCATGCAAAGTAGTGCATTGCCAATGATATCGATATTTTAATAATTGCAGTTCCTCCCTTGTACATCAAAACTGACTTCACATTATCAGAAATTTTATATTAATTGACAATAAGATGCTCTGATTGCATCCGTAAATGTCCTATTGACAGTCTTGACAATGAGAGAAAAATGTTTAATTGACTTAGGTTCTAGGGCACAAAACTTACTCTTTTACAAATCATGCCATACCAAATGGCTTTTAACAAACGGAATCTGTATGCCAAAGAATCTGAGCTGATTAATTTCATTTAGTTATGAAACGCTTGAAAGGGTTTATTTGACCCACATTGTACATTTTATTTTGTATATAAATTTAGATAAAACAAAGATTTCACTGTGTAACAAAATTGATTCAAACAAATGTCAAAAGGAGTGGCCAGACTTATGTTCCATAGTTCCTCCTTATCGTACACCAGTACACACTCAATAGGTAATACTAGTACGCCATCTTTTCAAGCGGGACATGATGTAGATTTCAGTCTTACTGTGTAGATGTAAACACAGTATTTCCAACATGTCACATACGGTTAATTTTGTATTCACAATCATCCATTTGATTCAAATTCTAAAATATGACAATTGTAAGATGGAATGTTTATTATCTGTTATAGTCCATACATCACACAGTCCACTCCGAAATGCGTCGTCATTATTTAAATGTCGCATTTTCTTTGGATATCCCTGGCTTAAATTTCGATCTCTGCCCAGCCAGATTTATACCGAGTCCCCGTGCAGCGTGTGTGATCGGTGTCCCCCGGGTCTGTTTGCCGTCCATCTAAATGTATGGTATTTGTTTAACCCCGGAGTGATGCATTAGATTCACAGATCGATCGATTCCGGGGACGATTACCCTCAGTAGCAAGGCGCTACTGGTACAACCAAACAAGATTATTCTTTTGACATAGTTATATCTTCTTTCTTTTCACTTTTCTTTTTTTTAGAGTTCTTTACAATATGAGATACTTTCTCGCTCCCTCCTTCTTTACACCAAACAAGACCATAAATCATTTAGACTTTTCATAGCATTAACCAAATACTAGCATCCATTGTATGTTGAAAGGTCCCTTTACATTTGGTCATCTGTACAACTTATCAGGACTAATGTTTCGAATGTCATATACAATCTGATGTCAGCATTTATCTCAGAGCAATGTGTCTTGGTATTACGTCTTACGCATATGTAAAAAAAAAACCCAAAAATTGCACCAACGTTCAGGTTCATAGGGCTTGGAATGTAAACCCAATTCATTTTAATTTGGAATGTCGTTATCCTTTCTTTTTGTTTCAACGATTTTTGCATTTGTGTTGAGTTTGATTCAATAAATGGTTTGTTTTTCAATGGTTTGATGAAATATATTTTTGTCATGAATGCAAAACCTAGACGATCTTAATTTGAATGAATTCGAACAGTTTTGAGAACGTGTTAACAGTAACAAAAGATATGTACAGCTAATTTACATCAATTTCAATGTCATTATTTTTACAAATTGAGTTATATATCTCAATTAAAAGTAATTTCAGATCTTATAGAAGTTTCTGATTAAAAGTGGTTGGCGGAACTGTTGCATCAAAAATTAATTGATCAATTAATCATAAATTGGTTGCATGTTGCAGGACCGGCTCTCTAAATATTGCTGGCGCCCTGTTTGATATTCTACAACAGCACGCCCTCCATCTACCTGTTTTTGCTTGGTGCCTACAGTGAAAAACGTCACAAAAACAATGTCTTCCAGATAATACAAATGATTCATTTACACCAACCTGCTAACGTTAACTTCGGAAATATAATGATTTGTTGCATGGGCATCATTGATTGTATTTTCTCATGCGAGTTAAATTAAACAGATGACGATAAAGAGGTTTATCTTAATAGATTCCTGTAAATAAAGATATACTGGTTTTCTTTGCCGTGTTTGATTACGTATCTAGCTGCTGAATGTCGTTCGTCCTTGTAGGTTCAAATATACCAGATCGTACACCTGTGACGTCCAACCGAGTGCACCGTGCAGACGACGGTAGGATTTATCTCCCCTGTGACTTCATGTATGTGTGACTTTTATAAAGTATATGAACAATCTGTGTGCAGGTACATCTGATTTTGAAAATCAAACTGTTCAGTTTTATTGTATCAGATGTTATTTTATGCAATGTGTTCATAATGTATATTGATTTAATTATATACCAGTATCTGATTTTCTTTTGATATTTATGATTTAATAAAAGAAAATTGATGAATCTAATTGCATTTTGTCAATTAAAATCTTGCCATGCCAATATCCTTTCAAACGATTACTTATATAAATGCAGAACTAACATTTTCAGTTTGTGTATTCATACCACCAATCAGTTTGTAACAAGATGGTGCCTGTATTATAAAGTTCAATGTGTCGGTTTTCACCTTTAACACAGTTTCCTTCAGTTGTTTGCTGTTTTTTATTAATGTATCATGAAGAACGAGTTTCAATTGAGATAAAATTTGTTTCAATCTATACTACTATATTAAAAGAATAGACTCGAATTTTTGGGCTTAAATACCGAGTTATTGGAAGAGTACTCTCTTTTGTTTTATATATATAAAACATCATTGGTACTTGAAGATAGCTAATTTGTTAGCTGTACATTTTCATTGGAAATGCTATTTATTCTTTTCATCAAGAAAATACGGGAGATACCTCTAACACAGGGCAACTACTATGAAAAATACGGAGAATTCTGAATGTCAACATGGTGTGTAAATTAGAAGCGACTAAAAACGTTGGTTAAAAAGTGTTGAATTCTTCATTAATATGAATTAAATTTTTAGATGAAAGGTATTTACAGCCTCGAAATGTCTTTTTATGAATGATTTGGCTGTTATTTTCAATGCAGCTTCATTGATTTTCTCCAAAATCGTTTCGGAGCGATTCTGCAATTTTTTGCTACATTACGGGTATATGGGAGGCGTTTTAACTGTGGTGAAGGCCTGTCCCGAGACAGAGTTAGATTTTTCTAACTAAGCAGAGTGTAGTGGAATTAATAGCATTATTGTAGGCTTGAAGCTTGGTTATGTAAATGTCAACAATACGGTTGTATTGATGTATCTATTTCGTAAATGTCCGATATCATATGCAATGTCAACCCGTGTTAACTAAAGTTAACAAACTGTAAACCATATAGTTAACGATTCGTTTACTATAGTTTTCATCTGTAAAACTATATTTACTATAGTTGTAAACTATAGTTTACGAATGAAAATCTTATTTTATGCGTCTGAAATTAACGTTAACGATAGATTTTGCTAATAAATATAGATTCACATCTGTAAACTATAATTTACAATCTTTAACTATAGGAAAGAGTTGTTAATCATAGTTTCACGATCGTGAAACTACCGTATTTCTGTTTTTGTTTTCGCGAAAATTAGATTACCGCGAAAATTACCGGATATACAGTATATTAATCAGATAATTATGTTTTGTAAGCGCAAATAGTTGTTTTCAGTGTTAATTATAGTTTTACACTTCCGAACTATTAATGATCGCGTTAGCTATGGTTTACAGATGTGAAATATAGATTTACGACGTTATAGATAAAGTTTCACAGAGGATAAACTATGTTTATCGACTGGTTACTATAGTTTACGAACGATAAACTATAGTTAACGATAGTTTATTGTTAACTATAGTTTAATAACCGTAAACTTTAGTTAACGATTCGATAACTGTAATAAACGATCCGTTAACTATAGTTTACATCTGCAAAACCATAATTAATGTTTGTAACTATAGTTTACGAATGATAATCCTAAGTTTATCTGTCTGCAAATAACGTTAATGGTAGATTTTGCTAATAAATATAGATTCACATTTGTAAACTATAATTTACATTCTTTAACTATAGTTAAGATCTGTTAATCATAGTTTCACAATAGTAAATCTATATTTATCAGATAAACACTGTTTTGCAATCGCAAATGGTTGTTTTTGGTGTTTATTATAGTTTCACACTTCTGAAACATAGATGATCGCGTTAACTATGGTTTTCAGGCGTCAAATATAGATTATCGTCGTTAAATATAGTTTTCTGTCCGTAAACTAAAGTTTACAACCTTTAAACCTAGTTTATCGAGTGTGAAACGATGATTAGCTCATTTTTGTGAATTTGGCGTACCATACACTTGAATCGTGTTTTTTGTTCACAAGGCGATTAAATCAGTTATTTAAAACCATTTTTGTGGTTCTTTTTATTGATGTGGAACCAATACTTACATGCATATATATAATAGGACCTTGATACAATATAGAGCAAATAACGGCTACGAGTCTTGGGCCGGTCACTGGAAGAGGGTTTGGGGGTAAAGCTACCCCCTCTTTTCCCTACGGAAAGTGTTATATTATAAGATCCCTGTGAAAAAATTCTGGGCTTATAAATACAAAATTCTTACTCTTTATAGAATAAATAGAGAGGTTAAGTAAACTGCATCCTTACTTTTTTTTTAAATAGATCGTAAACTTTGAGAGTTTTTACAGTTTTTAGGATAAATATGTCACCCTTCTGCGTTTATAATTGAGACAAATGGTAATCCATTTGGTCTTCCCCTAACCAAACCTCTAACCAAATGAATAGGGTTACAGGATGCGTTCAGGATCGTAGCTGCTATGTAGGGCTACGTAACAGGTACGCTGTTGAACGGAAGCTAGCCCTACGTAGCGTAGATATTGTAGCCAAAAGTTTTGAAAGCATCCAATTCAAGGTAGCTACCTCAGTTACCACTTTTAAACAAACACAAAATATCCTGTATACATTTTGTATTATTTAGCGATATTTTTTCATCTTAGAAGTTATAATGAATTCTAACACGTATATTTTCGCTTGAAATTAATTATTTATGCCAATGTAATTAGTCTTTAATTAAATACTTCCATCTTCGAATCAGAGACATAGCAGCTACACGAGCGGTCCGTTATAGACCTAGATATCTACGACCTAGCAACTAGACTAGCTGCAACGATCTTGAACGCAGCCCTGGCTACCAGTCAGCGGCAACCCCCCCCCCCCCCCCAAAAAAAAAAAACAAAACCAAAAAACAAAAACACAAAAAAAAACACAAAAAAACAACAACAACAAAAACAACAACAAAACAACAACAACAACGAAAAACAAACAAACAAAAAACATGTCTTGTTTCAGCCAGATTAACCGTAGTGTCACAAATACAAAGAGTCCAAGTCTAAGAATATTTCGGAATGCTGATGAAGGCATTAGCCATTAGCCCCACATTCTATTTCAGAGAAGGCAGTAGTGCTCTCATCATCCTGGCTTTAAATCAAAGCTGCAGAGCGGGTAAAAGGGTCGAGGAAATCTAATGGATTAATTAATGGCCACATATAAATAATACACTCTAAAACAAGTTCAAAAGAAATAGTCAACCTCTTAATCAAATACGGGGCGAGAACCTCGGATCTGCAGACTGACTTGATGTAAGGTTCATCTAGACACACTGGTCCACATTATCAGCCATTAAAGTTATGCTTCAAGTCTGATCTTAATTATAAATATTGACATTTACTGTGTTTTTAAAAGCCCTTTACATTATTTACATGTTATGAAAAATGAACGTTGTCGATCATTATAAACATAAATATTACAGACAAATTCTATAGACGTTTGGTAAAAAAGTAAAGAGCACTTACTATACGATTTCGCCTTAAATATAGCAATTTTGCAAACTTTAGACATTTTCAATTCTATACAATATTTAAGTAAAATATATTCAAAGAAACGCATATTACATAATCACCATGCTCTGAGAGTCTTAACTATCTTACACAACATCATTAAAATATTCAGCTTTTGGCAAGGATATACATGTACATAGGAAAATGGTTAGTATGCGATTTAAAATGGTATATCTGACTATTTGAACCACTTTATACTAAAGACATTCGATTAAAATTATGTTATACCGTTATTGTAATACACGTTAACATTGAATTAATTTTGGTTTAACGTGGTCTTCGTACTGAGAATTGTTTAAAGACGTCTAATGAAAGCGTTAGATACCTAGACTAGTGGTAACGCGGAGATATTTTTGAATTTGAGGTCCCTTGATCGATTCAACCAGGTAGAAACCATTTCCCCCCTTCATTGGAGTATGATAAGAACTAAGGTTTATTTATATGTATATAATCATCCATGTCGTCCAGTTTCAGACCGGGAGCTACATGCCTGCAGCTACATCAGTGTGTTGCTAAAAAAAATACAGCTTGCAACTGCATTTCATTTGAATGACTCCCATATATTGAGTTGGATTATTTACATAAAATAATGAAGTAATGAATATAAAACAGAAAATGTATCTACCAAACAAACAAAATCGCTATCATTAATTCAGGCATTAATAATTACTTGCTTTTGTCGTCTGTTCAATATTTTGTTAACAGACAAGCAAAGATATAGAACTTATTCAAACTCTCATTGGTAATTTGGAACATCACTGAATCATTGTATACTTCTTGTGTTTATAGTATCAGATTAGTACACAGGGGCCAAGCCCGTTTTAACATTAATTTCAATGTATCGCTGATTTTTTCTAAAATTTTCTGTTTCTACTAATCCACAGGGGGCCAAGCCCGTTTTAACATTAAGCCTTGGTTTCCCAATTAAGATTTTCGAAATGATGATCCTTGAAGTATCCAAGAAAAATAGTAAATTATTAGTTCATTTTCTTCTCTTGGTCTTTGATCAATGTATAAAGATATTTTTGTAATCCTGCATTATTAATTGCATTCAGAAACGCTTCTGATTACAATTTGTTGGTGAACTTGTTGGTGTAGTTTAACTTAATTGAATTATTTTGATAATACAGTATCTGCATACTGCTGATTTTCTATCAAAATTCCCAGAACGAGTTACCATTATTCTTCTGTACTTGTTACCACTTTGAAAATTTACGTACTCTGAAAACTGATGTTACGGAAAATGCGGGTTCATTGAAGCGTTAAATTTCATTAATACATGTACATGTATATATATATTCCCACTGATGATCGACCCTATCAAACAGTGTTTACAATTAATACAAACTAAATACGAAATCAGCTAAGAACGAAGACCATATTTTGTGATTTATACATATTTTATTTTCAAAGTGCGTTAAGTGTTTTGATAATAAAGAAATGTTGATGTACACTGAAAAAGCACTTTGCTAACAACTTCAAAGTGCGTTGACTTGGTCCCAAATGTTATAAAGTGCTTAATTTTTTCAGAGTTGTCACAAGGCAAAGATTCTACGTATGTTAATAGATATGTATCTCATAGGTACGGTTGGTGATCTAGTTTATACATTATATGTAAGATTTTATCACCCTGAACAATTGTGTTATCTAAATCTACTTTTTTCTTAGGTTCTCTTAACTCAGGACCAATTCTTATTCTCTAAGTAAAGTGTGTGCATTTATTTCAAACATTGTCGATGCTATCTGTTCCCCATAGGTTTTTTTCTGTTCCGATCAAATTTTACCAAAGTCTTACATAATTATTGATTCTGTTATATGCCCTTTTTTTTACTAATATCTTTTTCCGTTTAAATAACAATTTTTAATTGCCATGGACCTATTGACAATTAAAAACGGTAAATTAGTAAAAAAAAATTTATATTAACGGATTTATTTGGGACTTAATTTCAAACTTGCCAAATAAATTCGGGTTCAAACAGAATTTTTGTTTACGTCTCTAAAATCCAAGTACAGTGGGGCCTCAGATATCCGGACGCCAGATAACCGGACGCTTCAGTTTACGGACGATTTTATTTGGGAACAGATTTTTTATACGTTATTTTGTCTCATTTATCCGGAATTCCGCGTTCCGGATCCGGACGGTCTGTTTTTACCACAAAACACTGATTTACATGTACTACTAATTCTGCTTCATTTAACCGGACGGTAAAATATGATGATACCCTACTCAGTACAAAAGATTACCCCTGTGAATTAAGTTTCACACCTTTTTACGTGCTAGACCCTCATGAGTAGCTTGTATAAACACACTGACTTCCCAAATCACTTTCATGGAAAATTGCAAACAACAGTGTATCACACACATATCACAATTGGACACAAAGAATTTAGCTAGATTCGGTTATCATTATTGTCCGGTTAATATTTCATGACAAAATAATAAAATAAAGCAGAGTTCTTTATATCTAAAAACGTTCATGTCGTCAGACAACTCTAGCATGTGTTGCTATATGGAATGAAGGGCAAATAAAACCTAGTATCAACACTGGGAGCCATTGTATACAAATACATTATCATTCATGACAACAATAGACACATTTCAGATATCCGGACGCTTCACCTATCCGGACGATTGGACTTGTGAACCAAAGCGTCCGGATAACTGAGGCTCCACTGTATCACAACTTATTAATTTTTGCGATCTAATTAGATTGTTCATTCTGTGACGTCTCAAAGTTTCAAAGTGTTCCACTGTTTGTTTTTCCTTCAGATTGTCCACAGGGTATAACCAATAACATTTTTTAAAATTGTGTGAATTGATTATCATTAATAAGTTTGTTTACAAATATAAACTGAAATCTAAAGCGTTTAATCTGTACGAGACGTATCGTCAATGACCAGTCAATGACCAGTCATATTACGCAAATGTAATGATTTTGGGTGAAAATTCGATATTTGTCGCACGTACAAGAGTAACGTATATGTAATATGTAAAAATACGTGATATGAGTTCCTGTCTGATCTCATTAAAACAAAGGAAAGATGTTTAAAAATCGTATATATATATACAAATCATATCGCCAGGTTTTTCTGGTAAACTAGTGACTTTAGTTTGTTTCTAGACTAATAAGTAACCCTCCTCAGAATCTTTGTCAACGTTTAATATTTACATTTACTTTCTTTCCCTCTATTAAATTGCATTGGTTGATTTGAGTGATATTTACGCATAACACAGAAGACCCAATCACCAAATCTGGTGCGAAGGAATACATTCAGTATTTCTCGAAGAACATGAACTGACTCTTCTCGCGACTTCAAACCGGATCACGACCTGATATTATACTTACGCTGATTAATATTTCATTGATGTAAACATATTTTGACGGTTAAATGAATTCAATTAATTAATTTCTTAGTGTATCAAAAGTAAATTCATTAAATCATAGAAAGAAAAATGAAATTGTGTTATTAGAATTTAAAACGCTGTGCACTATTTTTGTCAGCATAATTCGGCTGTTCCAATGGCTCTTCCATTAATTTCGTATTACTCGTTGAATAAGTCAGAGCTTTTTATAAACAAATCATATTTGCGAGAATGAAAAAAATGTTTAAAAACGTAAATATAAGCATTGAATCATTATTTTTTGAAAGATGTGGTCTCATAACTACAACGGTGTGTGCAAACAAATTATCATAACGCGCTAGCGCGCGTTATTCAATTTGTATGCACCCACCGTTGCAGTTATGAGACCACATCTTTCAAAAAATAATGATTCAATGCTTAAATAGATGCATCCCAATAAATGTAATCCAACAGCAAAACGTATCCATGGAATACACCGGCATTTCTTGGAAACTTAAGGCCAGATGGACCAGTGCACGTGAGAGTAAAAATGGTAGCAAGACTTTTAGGCCCCAAGATGTTTAGGCCCTTCATTGATAAGACGCTTAGGCCCCAACATGTTTAGGCCCCAACATGTTTAGGCACCAGCCTACATTTTTCTAAGTTAATTGTAATTTTCATTTTCTTTTTTAAATTAATAATGGTTTAGGCACCAGCATACATTTGTATAAGTTAATTATAATTTACATTTTATTATTTAAAACTTCATTTACTTTAAAAATTATAAAGAAGTATAATCTGCATCTTATGCATAATTTATTATTTTTTTTAATATCATATTATTTTGTCACATCATATTATTTTCTAGAAACGGTAAAGTCTTTCATTTACTTTGTGTTTGACATGAATTAAATTGTTAAAACAACACCCCACCGTATCCTGCTCCGGTAGACGGACATCTCGGCCCAACGACACCTCGGCCAAGGGCGGTTGACACCTCGGCCCAGACGGGTCGGCCCAAAACTATTGACACCTCGGCCCATGTACAAGACACCTCGGCCCACAGAAATTTTTATTTAAAAATATGTACAAGACACCTCGGCCCAAACTTCGGAAACAATGATTCTTAAATATTTGATAGACAGTCGAACGTATGTTCTTGTACTCATAAAGACATAATTAATTCAATACAATTTTTTGATGATAAAAGTTTCATCCAGTATCTTACAATACGTATTTTTCTAATACACTAACATACCTACTTTGTTCCTTAATTGACAATGTATTATATTATTATTACGTGTCCCAAAATTTAACTAAAAGTTCATTAAAAATAATGAATTTAATAGACTCTTAAAAGTGGATATACTAGAAGCATTTCTAATGTTTCTGGTGTAAATTATTGCAATATTTTTTAAAATTATGACTAGTCAATTATTTTTTTTTTGAAAATGAAAAGCAGAATTTATAAACAGTAAACACAATCCTTTTTTCTTAACCTTGGATCATTTTTGTTAAGTTTATCACATTCTTAAACAAAGTAAAAAACTGAATAATTCATGATTTAAGTTTAATAAACAGGGTGAGAATATTGCTGCTTTGTTTGTCTAGACATGGTTTTATTCATTTGCGTATAAGACCATGGAACATTAACTTGCAAGATTGGAAATATACAGCTTACTAACACAGAATATACAAGATCTATTCAACAGGTGTGTCGTGTGCCCATGTGCGCGGGGGGAAGATTGGAAATATACAGCTAACTAACACAAATATTTTTTTAATTTATACAAATTATATATATCATATAATTTATATTCAATAAAATATAGATAAAACATGAAAATCATTGATATTTTATTTTAATTCTGCTTGAGCCGAGATGTCTTTTGCTTGGGCCGCGGGGTGTCTCAAAATTTGGGCCGACCCATCTTGGCCGAGGAGTCCTGGGGCCGAGGTGTCGTTGGGCCGAGGTGTCTGACATTCCCTGCTCCCTCTCTAGATAGGTGCTAATTAGGAGACGATATAAATGAAGAGATCCTCTAGTAATACTATGAGGGTTTCACACCTCACTTTGGAAGAAAGAAAATGTACAATGTGTAAATCTAATAGTATTGGGGATGAATTTCATTATATTTTAGAATGTACCCATTTTGTAAACGACAGAAAAATGTTTTTACCCAAGAGATATTATGAAAACCCAAATATTATAAAATTTAACGAGCTCATGAATACTTTTAATGTAGAAAAACTTGTCAATATTTATTAAGAAAAATTTTCAAAGTCTGTTCTTCCAGAAACCAACTTAAACAACCTATTGTATTGTGATTTTAACCTTTTTTTGTCATTATTACTCCTACTGTACATGTGATCCTTGACTGTGTTCGTGTACATTTGTATATACTGATTTTGAACCTCAAATGCCAGTGAACTGGTCTTGAGCGAATAAAGAATTGAATTGAACTTGTATTTGGTTAATAAGTAGGTGAATTCTTTTGGGATATATAAGGGTTCTTAAAAATATCATGCATACGTTGCCATAAATAAGCTTACTGAACAATTTTATGACATTCAAGTGTTGTATAATTCCAATAATAGAAAAAAATACAATAATTTGTTTTCTTTTCTTGAAATATCAATAATGAAATACTTCCCCTTATATAACATTTGTTCGTTTCTTTGTGATGATAGTATGATTTGATCACGGTATTAACTGATTTAAAGCACGGACACATAACCAAGCTGGATGATACTATCATTGATAGCGTGTGCATGCAAGTTTATACATTGTGTAGCATAATGTTTTTCGTGATTTAAGTTTTTCAAGAACTTGTATATAAAGTAAACAACGCCATGTTTGCGTAGCGATTGTTAGTTTACTACAAATTAAAGTAAATTGCATTTATTGGCTCCAAAGTGCTTAAAAGCCATGTTCTTTCAACTATCAGTTATCATTATAAACAACAGGTGCCTAAACATCTTGGGGCCTAAACATCTTGGGGACTAAACATCTTACCTGGGGCCTAACCGTCTTGGGGCCTAAACATGTTGGGGCCTAAACGTCTGCAATTCGTAAAAATCATCTTTAAAAGGAAGCTGTGTGGTCAAAGTATTACCCAACAGATACATCTAAATAGTCTTAAAATTACTTTTTTTAGACATAAAGGTTGTGGCCATCCAACCATTTTAATTCAAACTGCAAAAATATGGTGCTTATGGGAATTTGAAATCAATGAAATTGACTCACACGACCATAAGAAAAAAAAAGAGAATTCATTATGATTCGATGGATTAGTCAGCAGAGAATTCCACGCTTAATGCTGCTAGATTTTTAAGTGTACAAATGGCAGACAGTGCATCTAATGACATTAGACTTAAAACAATAATGATACACTGAAATCCAAGGATATAATCATTAACAAACAGTGGGCTTCATTAAGAAACTGAGTAGGCATTCTTTTAATAACAACAGAGCACCTGTTCACCTTTGTAAGATATGCCAGTACTACTGGTATTACAAATCTGTAAAATGGAGCATAATAACTACGTATGTGATGGCGACAAAATAATAACATACCAGTATTGTCCCAGTAAAGATTGTGTAATGACAAAATTCAGGCAAGTCAAAATTTTATTTGATTAATAAATAATTATAAACCAACGTGGAAGACATAAATACATGTAATTCCTCCTTAACCACATGCACTGCTCAAAGAGGAAAGCAGTTGCCACACGCATGTGTTCAAGTCATTATTGTTAGCAAAAACACCCCATTCTTCACATATTCCAAACCACATCCCAAGAAACCATCTTCATTTATGCGTATCACACACTCATGTCCTCAATCCTCCAACACTAAACAGCTCATCTACACCCGATATTTGCAAATTCTACACACTACTTCATCAGAGTGCTTCATATTGCGTTGCCTTTAATCTTCTCTCACTAAGTTTCACACTTTCATTCATAGCACTTGCCATGAAGTCTCTCTCGTTGGCAAAAGCAATGGCTTCGTCCCTCTTCCTGGACCGGTACCCCCTCAGTACAGCTGTGTGGGGGTTGTCCTTGGCCTCTGGGTGGTGCAACTTGTACTTGAACTCCTTCCTGGTGATGACCGGGACACACAGACCATCAGGGAGGGGCACAAGGTCATTGCCCGTTCGGCGGTCCACAAACTCTGGGTGCTTCTTCCGAACATTTACAACATCCGTTAATGACTGCTCCCTTGCTCCCTCCAAATCTGATATAACCCGATATGGGTATGTCTCTCCTGTTAGAGAAATCAAATACCATCAGACATCAGAATTGTTAAAGTTTTATGACAATTTCATAAAATTGTAAACAAATAATACAGTTTTTCCCTATCTTGAAAATGTGCTTCTGTTATACTATAGTAATTGAATAACATGTATGTTACCCCCCTCCCCATTTTATGTAGAAACCCTCCAAATAGCTTCACTAAACTTTCACATACTTACCTAACTTTATACCACATCGCCTCAGAATGGAGGGTGGACATTTCCAGGGCTGATGTATGAAGTCATTGGGGAGGGCTGCTATCTCTGGACACCACTTTCTGACATAGGCTCCATCGGGATCACAGGTCAAAGCTGCATCCACGGGGTGCATTACAAAGTTCCACTGGTCCAGCCCACTCATTCCTCCATTCTGCCACATCATGGCATTGATGGCCACATCAGCATCCAGTAAGGTGTCCTATACCAACACAAATCAATGCTTAAATTAGTCTGAGCATCAGAAGATTTCACATGAAAATGCATGGTTTTATAATTTATTTCTGTCCATTCTATCTTATATCATATTCAGAAATTTTATTATCCAAACATTACAGGACAATACAACAGGCATGTTAGGGTTATCTCCCTCCCATTTTATATTCCTGGATTTACCTGGAACCAGCGGTAGCCCTCCACCCAGTGGAGGCGGAGGTAGGAGATGAGGAAGGAGGCGACCACGTGCCTGAGGTAGTTGTTGATCCACCCCTCCAGCCACAGCTGTCTCATCGCGGCATCCACCAGGGGGAACCCCGTCCTACCTCTCTGCCACGCCTTCAAGTGACCAGCGTCCCTGCTCCAGGCTTGATCCTGTAGTGAAATATAAACATTAGTTCATACACTGGCACCTGGCATTGATTATTTATCTCATACTGTGAGTTCATACTGCTACAGAGTCTACAGATATTTTATATCATGTAGGTTGTGTGAACATGTAACCACTTCAACAACACACTGTTTCTCCAGTATCTCACAGCTAGGGATAAAATATGTAATACATAATAAAAATGTTTCATTCTTATCAGAGTGTGATTTTTACATCTACTTGACTACAAACGGAGAAGTTTAGTAGAGCTTAGACCCTTTCATTCTAAAAAGACTGGTAGATTTCCCTATGACTTATTCTGTAATGCACCCTGGTGGGCTGGTAGATTTCCCTACGACTTACCCTGTAATGCACCCTGGTGGGCTGGTAGATTTCCCTACGACTTACCCTGTAATGCACCCTGGTGGGCTGGTAGATTTCCCTACGACTTACCCTGTAATGCACCCTGGTGGGCTGTGAGGGGAGGTCAGGCCAGAGGGTCAGCAGCCAATAAGACAGGTCTCTCCAGGCCAGCTTCCGGAGGAACTTGGGTGACTTCATGTGTCTGGCTTCCTCCAGCACCGCCCGGGGACTGATCTGACCGAAGTGAAGGTACGGAGAGATCCGACAGGTGTTCAGGTGGTCGGCGCGACACGACTCCTTCTCATATTTCCTGACACCTACAAGTAAGCGATAGTTTTAGTATAGCATACATACACCCACAGGTAAGCAAGAGATAGTTTTAGTATAGCAAAATTGTGGTTACATAAAAATGTAACATAACAAGGAACCCCACCACAGCAGAGCATGAAAATAAATATCATAAGATTATATGTATCCATTAACATGTTAGGAAGGAAGGTAAGTCACTGAAAATCTAGAAAATGAAACATTGCAAAAAATCATTGTTTCTACCTTCAGATAAGAAAAGTTCTAGAGCTTTCCACGCTCCTTCTTCTCCAAAATCCCACTGTCTCACAATTGGTGCTGCCCAGTCAATCTAAAAGATATCATTTTCAGACGACTGTAAGTAAATTTCTGATTTGACAAGTAATTATTGGTGCATACAAAATAATAATACAAGTATTGAAGTGGATTATTTGGGGGTCTCCTTTACTTCTACATTTTTACTACAAAAAAAATCCTATTAAACGCTCGCCTTTTCAAAGAGCACCATAAAAAATTGAACAATTTTTTTTTTTTGTAATCAATATTCCCTTCATATTATCTTGAAATGATAACATACAATAGATCCATCTTTTCTCCTTGGCATTTTGGCTAGTTCTAGATCATGAAGAGATGAGCTGGAGGGAAACTGGTCTGGTTTGGGTAGAGTGGGGGGATAATCCAGAGGATGCCCAATGGGCTGGGCATCAGATTGCCTACAGCACTCCATAAAGTGGGTCACTGAGCCCACCCCTCTCATCCCCACAGACTCCGCTGACACAGAACCTGGCTCATGCAGCAAGTAAGAGTGGAATCTCTTACATTCTATCCCTTTCCTCTGTAGTTCCGAACAAATCTTGTCATCTCTCTGTTTGAGGAATGGTTCATAGACATCATTTATCAGCAATGCTTTGGCACCAGTTTCTTCAATAAGTGACAGGATTTCTCTTTGACAGGACTGGGTTTTCCTGTAGATGATCCTGTTGTTGTATCTGTCACTGATGGATTTGTCCAGGTGGTTCAGAGCATGGTGTAACCATAGTTTAGTGGCCCCTCCTGCTGCCACCACACCCTCTGGATCCTCCTCTGATTCTGACCACAAGAAAACCAATATAACAGGGACATTCATACTGGCCGCTTCAACCAATGCTGGATTGTCATACAGACGAAGATCTCTCCTGAACCAGTAAACCACAGGCCTGTTTGTGGAGCCTTTATTTTTCCTTTTTTTAGTTTTGACCGATGAAGTAATTGAACCATTGTCATCTTCCACATTTTTTGAGAAAGTATTGTCAACATTCTTTGGTTGATTTCTTTCAGAATTACTTGATGTATTTCTTTGTTTACTAATTGGCTCCTGTACAACACTAACATAAGATGCTTTGCTGTTAAGGCTTTCACTCTGATCTTGCAATGAGAGGGCTGATGCGAGTTCTACTTCCAGTTCATACCCAAAGTCACTTGTTAAGTATCCATTTTCAACACTACAGCCTATAGGATCTAAAAATGCACCAGATGGAGGTTTTTCAAAGTAATTTGCAAAAACGGTGAAGAGTTCGTTGTACTTCTTAGGATTAGTGAGCCTCAAGAAATCAATGTTTTTCAGGAAATGTTGTCTCGTTGAATCATAACCATCGAGAGAAACAATCATACAGAAACATTCTTCAGCGTCGATGACCCCTGTCTGAAAATTATGCAAGATTTCTTTTCTAGTAGGGGACTCCATACCCAAATGTTATCAACGACAACGTGAAAAATTTATGTTTACATAATATGTGCCGGAACTCCTCGGGTCTTTATACTTCAATAGAGATCCGAATGGCCTTAATCAAAGAATTTCGAACCCGATGTCAAAAATTCGGTACCAGGAGAAAATGTACCCGGGAGAAAACGTACTCACTTCCTAGGGAACGTTTTTCTCCAAGAGACAATATGTTTTATAGTTTTAAATGCCATTTTAATGCATAAAAAGGACTACATACACTATTTAAAATCTAAATGAAATAAGAATACAAACAAGGTACAACATTGTTTAGTCTTCTTTCTATATTTGCCGACTTAATAGTCTTATTTAATTATTCTTAGATGGGGAAATAAAATTTTAAACATTTTTGCTTAAATCATGTCAAGTCACTTTTAAAAAATGGATTATTAAATTATATTTGTAACAAAAATATTTTTCTAGACAGTTGTCACATATACCGATTATATATCTATCTAGACAGTGTGTGTACGCCTGTAAACTTGTTGGTAATTACGTATTGTATGTACTGGATCATTGCAACCCAGTATTGACCTACATTATCTCTTTCTCCCTATAATTGTCTATATATTTATGTTCTTGTAAATATGTTATGATAATCTCCATTTGGAGGAAAGAAAGAAAGAAAGAAATGGGCCCCATGAACATGGTCAAAAAGGCCACAAAGTCAAAAAAATCTTTATTTGGAAAAATAAATAAATGCATGGTTATATGATGTCCATGAAACCCTCTACCAAAATTGTGAAATTCATCAAATTAATTAAAATTAGATCTTTGATCTGCTCCTAATAATAGATCGCTACACTGTAAAGGGCGGGACCAATATGGCCATATTACTTCTATAAATCTTACTGAAAATCTTCTGTACAATGTAGAGGGGGGGGGGGACTAAATGCTTTATAATGGTGTTAATGAAGCTTTCAACCTAAATTGTGAACCTCATGATGACCTCTGGGTCAGAGGTTTAGGTCTTTAGAAATGCGTATAGCCAATATGGCCACATAGTGAAAATGTATAATTTTTTTTTTTATAATATGATCATCTGTATATACATTCATAGTCTTCAGAGTTACTTATACTAAATCATTGTGATTACATGTATGTCCATAATATCATCTTCTTTAATTGTGAAATCACTGCCCATGGGGCAGGTCCGGGGTTTAAGGTTTTTTTTGGGGAGGGAGGGTTGACAAAAATGTATGATCATTTAGAGAACATTATTTTTACTTGCTTGAGTCACATAGTGCTGTTGGTCAATGGTATTCAGGTGACCGTCAAGGCCTGTGGGGCTTATCATAGACAAAAACAACTTTCGCGAGAGAGAGAGAGAGAAAAAGAGAGAGAGAGAGAGAGAGAGAGAGAGAGAGAGGGAGAAGAGAGAGAATTCACTCCGATTAGAGGTATTTCGGGATGTTAACCCGTGGGGCTAATTATATTGGGTACGAAATGCCATGTCAACCGCTTTCGATTGTCATGCATGAACTTTCAAGTTTTCATGGTTTGTAGACATAAGCAAAGCAATATCGTAAGTAATAAAAAATTGAAAGCCCGACACTTATTTTGGGAGCATACGAAACACTGTGAATAAACAAGTGCACTATCTGCATGATCTCTGGGTATTCGTGCGTTAGCCAATCAGAAAACGCCAACTTTGTTTTTGGTGACGTCATAACCTCAACTCGACATTTCTCAGCTAAATTTATCGTAACGCGCATAACGAGAACTTTAATCTTTAGATAACGAAACAGGTAAAGTATGACGAGTTATGATTTTGTCATTAGAATTTGGTTAATTCATTTTTTTCTCACCTATGGCATTAACAGGACCACTCTCTTGTTGACAAAGCACTATTTACTGATATTGATTTCAGGGTTACATTGTTTACATGTAAAATTACGTTATAATTTAAGGAAAATGGATATAAATGCTTCTGTAACGCTGGTAATTCGAGCTCCAAATCAAAGAATAGAAGATCACACGGTCGAATGCATGTTAGGCTGGACTGTGAAGAAATTAAAGAAGCACCTAGAGGATGTGTACCCCAGTAACCCAGTAAGTACCCAAAGGTATCTTCAGTGATCATGGGCTTCAAAATGATTCAGACGTTCCTTGAAATACTGTTTATACCCTATTTTTGTATTCTGTGGTGTTATTAATGTCATCATATAGACAAGATTTAGATATAAATCCCTTCATGGTAACTGCGGTACTGCTCTTTTGCAGGGTAAAATGACAAAGTTTGATGAAAGATGATGTAACGTCAATTGTTTTATGTACATCAATTAGTTATCTACCTACTGAAACTTTGCGAAAGTACATGTATATCAGTGTGATCTATAATAAAGCTGGGGATGGGGGTGGGAATGACCTTAGCTAATGCCCTAGGCTTCAGCTAAAACCCTTCAGTAAATATAAGAACCAAAACTGTACTAAATAAGCATAGGGTTAAAAACAATTCGCTAGTGAAATTAGAATTGTGGCAGTATTAAGCTTATACATACTATACGGAGTATCACCTAATGACCTATCATTTAAAATCATTTCTATTGTTCATTTTCATACAACAAAGAGCCACATTCTGATCAATGAAATTACTTATCACTCTTTTCAAGCTATTGAAACATTTATATCACTAGCAACTGACCTATATTTCCTTTTCTTTCCAGAAAGAAACACAACAAAGACTTATATATTCTGGAAAACTATTAGCTGATGAAATGACATTAAAAGAAATTATTATTCAGGTGCGGATATATTGTCTTTTATCTTTAACCATTAACAATTTATTATTAATGTGTTTTTATCTTTACCTTTATATATACTTCTTTTTTCTTTACTAGAATGAAGAAAAAGTTCATCATACAGTCCACTTAGTGTGTTCTCCATGTGTTGACCATTCTTATAATGAATCTCAAAAGGCTAAAGTAAGTTACAGTCAGAAATTGGTGTTGATTTTGTTAACTTGATGAAGAGAAATATTTGTATTTATAATCTTTTCTGAATTATTCTTAAGGAAAGAGCAGCAGCAGCTAGCAACACATCCTCTTCATGCTCAACAAACAGCAGCACGCACAGCACAACCAGCACACAAGCCACGCACAGCGCACACAGTACAGAGGGACTCCGCCATCGCATTCCTCATAGTCCCAGCAGCCTACCTGTCACTATGGCCAGGTAAGCTAAGACTCTGTAACTTACACTCACTTACAGCTGATCCAAGCCTTCAAGGCAAGATTTCTGATTCCCCATCACTTTTTTCTTATCATTACTTTCTGAAGTCAACGCTTTTAGTTATAAACCTTCATGATAAGATTTTCTTGCATAAGCACTAGAATTTTTTTTAAAAAGGGCAAAAAGAAGTGCAATTTAAAAGAAAAAAACATAATTTCAAAATCTTTCTGAAATTTATTTAGTAAACAGATTCCCTGCCAGTATGGTACTCAGAATCTTTGAGTCAGTAGATGGATTTTTTAAATCAATAAATCATGATGATACAATCATCATTTATCATAGTTTGACAAAACATAGTATTAGGAATCTCTAAATAAACATTTAGTTACCACAGTTGTACTCTTGGTTGTATTATGCTTTGTATATGGATTTTGGAAATTAATTGTGTACTAGAGAAACACTTTTTGAATAAGCTTATTGTCTTTTAGTAAAAGGTTTTGCATGCATTATAATCCAAATAAAAATTTCAACTCCAGATATATTTTTGTGTGAGTAATTCTGAGCATTTATGTTCCAGCTTTGTTACCAGCCCCAGCAGCACAACCTCCCCTCTACAGTCTCCGGTCATGACAATGCCCAACAACCCAGGAATGGCCTTGACCCATGAACAGTACATGATGATGATGCAGAATTACTACTACCAGATGGCAACCCACTACATGCAATAGTTAGTACATGTAGTCTTGTACCAGAAAACGTTTGCTTTTATCAGCTTGAATGATTCCCTAAATGAGACTTTGTTGACCTACTTACAGCTATCAAACAGGGACATACCAGCCCCTGATGGCCACTGTTGCCCCTGAGGCAGAGAACCAGGTTCCTGTGGAGAATGTCCAGGAAGCCCCCGCTGCGAGGCCGGACAACGCTAACCCAGTGATGAATGCCCAGGGTGGGATGGATGACGACGATGATGATGAGTTTGGACAGCGGGACTGGCTGGACTATGTCTACACCTTCAGTCGCTTTATGGTCCTAATCAGCATTGTCTACTTCTATTCCAACTTCACCAGATTTCTGGCTGTCGCTGCCTTCTTTTTCTTCGTTTATTTGTAAGTTTATTTGATACATTCTTAAATAATTTGATAATGCTACAAGTATCGCTTGAATAATTGTTATTTAGGTCAGAAATGCCAGTGTAAAAAGCTTCAAAGTAAAATACACATGTAGATGTAGAATTTGTAGTTTTTAACTTGAGAATATATCAACATATGTTTTCATAAATTTAAAAGTGCAACTTATTTCTTTCCATGACACAAACGTTATTTGGGGATTTCTAAAGAATAAACAGACCTTTCTTTGAAAAAGAACCCTTGATTTATTTTTTTAGGGGACAAAACATGTATTGTGTAGTTAAAACATTCTTGTGTTTACTGTAGATATCAGACCGGTTGGTTCGCTGTTCGTCGAAGGAATCCTGAGGCAGAAAATGAGGTCAACGAGGGACAGGAACAGCCACAGCAGCCAGAAGCAGCGCCCCAGGACCCTGGGACAGAGGAAAATACAGAGCGCGCCCAGGTAAAACCCAAAAGTCTGCTCCCTGTATTTGCATCATGTCAATCCATGCAAACTACTGGTGCCTTCTACTGACATTTCTTCTCTTTGTTTGGTGCAGCTTAATTGTCCAAAGATGAGAATATTGTGTTCGATAAGTTACAACTAAAATTGATAGACGAAGGGATGATAATGATATTAAGAATAGAGTTATTTACATGTGTTGAATTTGAAATTGATTGACTGTTACAGTAGTCCATCAAATCTCTTCTCTGAAATTATTGTATAGAAAGTTATACAGGTGGTAAATTGTAGTTTTGAAAAACTAGATCAGATATTGGATCCAAAATTTAGGATTTACTTCTAGATAAATAAATAGTTCTATGCCTTGCTGTATGTTGTTTAATTGTCTTCAGATCTTGTATGTGAATCAACTACACGTATCTATCAAAATTGATATTGCCAGTTTCATTATTTTCAAATGCATGTATAGATGGCCAACACTTTTTTGTTCAAAATTTCTTGATTCACAAATTGTAGCACTTTATTATCTCTATCAAATCACATTTAGATATTTTATTATATCTTAGATTCAAATCAAAATATGTATTAAAGCACACAAGTAAAGAGTAGTCACCATGTAAAGAGTAGTCACCAAGTAAAGAGTAGTCACCAAGTAAAGAGTAGTCACCAAGTAGCTGCAGAACTGTAGCTCTCTGGGAAAAAAAATATTGACAGACCGGAGAGCTACAGGGCCACCCATTGAAAAAATTGTATATTTATTGCGCAGAAAAACGTGCGCTAGTTTTCGACTAATTTACCTTATTTATACGCAAATTCTGTGAAAACAATTAATACCATTAAATTCTTCATGGAATTTACTACTGATGACATGGTGACTAACTTTCTGGTTTTGTAGGCCAATGACACAACACAAACAGAAGGTGCCTCCCCAGAGACTTTGGACCCCCCAACAGAGGGTACTGCTCCTGAGGCTGTGGAACCCCCACCCCCCAGGGGTCTGACCCTTGCCTGGAGTTTTCTGACTACATTTTTTACCTCATTGATACCTGAGCCTCCAGCCCCAGTGAATGCGAATTGAAGTCCTTTGCCAAATAAATGAAGAAATCCAGTCATATATAGATTCACTGATAAAATGTATTACATGTAGTTGGACCTCATTTTGTGATGGAAATCGTCAACAAACAACACGCAATCAGCATTGTGTATTAGAGCTCATCTTTAATGTTTTTTCCTTGTTTTCTGGTGTTATTCTACAAAGTGGGGAAAGCAAATCTATTATTGGTTGAAATTGTTTTATTTTGTCTTGAAATCCACTAAACTGTGATGATTATATTAACATTTTCACTAATGTTTTTGTTTTGTTGTGACTGCCGTATTGATATGTTCATGTTGCTTTTTTATTATATACATGTATGTCTATATTTTACATGTGATATTTATTTCTTCAAACAATATGCTTTTCTGATAATCTGGAGATAACTATGTATACAAACTTTTCACTTTATGTATGGCTACTGTGAAGTCTGGGTAATGGATTACTTCTTGTAGTTGAACAGGAAAATGTGTCAAAAATCAGTCTATACTTGCAGATTTCATCACAGCGGTCTCTGAGTTTACAGGTTTTAACATTAAAAATGCTTTACATTGTATTATTCATTGTGTGTAATTAACATGTATGTTATATAATCAGATTATTTGTACATAATGTAAATACCAGCATCCCTGTACAGTCACACTCATGTGTACATAGAAGCTCTGTATATAGTTAACTGGTGCTAAATACTCTAAACTCTACCATTGATGGAGAGAGAGAGAGAGAGAGAGAGAGAGAGAGAGGAATGGTGTCTTGTGAGAATTTTATATGCCTGATAATCTTGAGTAGGTGTTCATCTCTTATTTTAAAACAAAATGTCTTTAAATTGTGCTCCTCCCATACTCTCAAAGGTTTACAACTAGTAGTTTGAATATACATAATGAACGTAGTCTCACTTTGACATAATATAGGTCAGGCACAGACGTATCAACAAAAGTCTGTTTGTGATTTATTTGAAATCCTGTATACTGTGGGTGTCGAGTGACCCGCTCTTGTTTGTTTTATAATGTGTCTTGTTAACAAAGTGGTTATAGCCTGGGCGCAATTCGCTTGTATGGTCAAATAAACTATCACAAAACACAATTTAAATCAATTGTTATTTTTTTTATACATATAAAAATAACAGTAGAAGTAAGACTTTTAAATAAGAGTATCAATAAAGTAAGACTTTAAAACAGTTTTTGCCGATGAAAATTTAAAATAATTTAGTAAATAATGAGCATGATATGGAAACTGTGTGTGTGCATAGCGTTTTGAGGCAGACCATGCCCTTAGGACGCCTCCACATTTTGGCCCGTCCCCTCCCCCGCCGTGGCCCCTCCTGCTGTAGCCGGTCTCTCTTCCTCGGTGCTAAATTTCTTGAACCATGGATCGAACTTGATGTTGGAGAGAGGCACTCGTTCGGGCATTTTGGATAGCATTTTGACGATAAGGATTCGGCACTCCTCGGACACCTCGGGTTTGGCGGGAAACACCACCTTCTGTTGAACTTGTTTCAGCAACTTCTTGTGGTTGGAATCGTCGAACGGGAGTCTTCCGTACAGCATGGTGAAGAGCACCACGCCCATACTCCACACGTCGGCGAAGAACGGATCATATGGGGTTCCCTTTAGGATTTCTGGCGGCGCATACGCATAACTACCGCAATAAGTTTCACTTGGCTTAAACTCGCCGTTTTTGACTTTTGGAATCCTCTTGGCAAATCCGAAGTCTGTGACCTTCAGGTGGTAGTGCTTATCCAGAAGGACGTTTTCACACTTGAGGTCGCGGTGGACCACGCCCTTGGAGTGCATATAGGACATCCCTTCATGGAACTGCCGGAACCAAGTCCCGCACTGCTGCTCCGGAATATTCTTCTTGGTTCTGATATAATCCAAAAGATCTATATGTCCCAATTCCATGACCAAAAAGAAGCGAGTGGTAGTCTCAATGACTTGGTAAAACGAGACGAGGCACGGGTGTTTAAGAATTTTGATCACTTCAATCTCTCGCGGCAAAAACTTTTGTAGAAAATCGTCAGGCGCCTTTCGTTTTGAAATAATTTTTATGGCTACTTTATGTTTTCGATTCACGTCATAAGCCGACCGCACACACGCGTAAGAACCCTGGCCCAGTGTTTTCCCCACAATGAAGCCCTGACTTTCTAAAATCTGAAGAAAAAAAAGAGAAATCTCAGCTATTTCAGACATTGTTTGGTATAAATATATCAACATTATCTTTTCGATGCTGTGGGATTAGGTACAAGTTCTAAAACAGACCCTTAACCTACGCTACAGTCTGCAGCTAACTAATGCGTTATGTACACAGTTTAGATCATAGATCGTGTACAAGCCTATTATATCTTTGGTATATCAACGTATAAAATACCATATGCAATTAGTACGTTAAAATAATCAATAAAAAATGTAACTTGAGCAAAAAATAAAATCTTTTAGCACATTGAATACAAGTTTGAATTAATTACATTAAAAAAGGGAATTTTATTTACAACAATAACCAGCGATGCTAAAAGAACCCTATCTTTTTTAATATAATGGACAGACTTGACTATGTGAGCTTGTTTACCTGGAACCGTTTGCCCGCTTTGCATTTGGCGGTGGTTATTGAGGCAGTGTCGTCGTTTCCCTGCGACCCCGTTTCCTCTTTATCGCCTTCATTTACCATCTCTGTACGCTCTGTTTGTTTACACCATTACGGTCTTACGATATTGGTGATACTATGACGTCACAATAAACTACAGCTTTCTAGTGTGTTACGTCACAATCAATCAAATTTGATTGACGTCATTACCTTCAGAAACCTTATATTTTGATGAGTTTTACACAATTTTTGTCAGCCAAAATTATTACAGTATATTAAACATTTTTACCAATTTAAAAGCAAACTTTTTAATGGGCGAGTTCGATCATTAACTAGAGTTCAACCACGGTAGTAAGGAAAACTTTTGGTGCGCATGTCTGTGTTCGAACGCACATTGGTCGATGTCTTGTTAAATAATTTTATTGTTCATGAAAAAAGAAGGAAAATACCTTGTAAACACATTAAATCATAATATGATCACATGTGTGTGAGCTAAAATTTAACACATTGCATGTTGTGCTCATTTAAATAAGCAAAGTTTGGAGGTTTCGCTTTCCGCCGCCATCTTTAAATTACCTGACCAGCGACAGACCAGAGACTCTCCGTTGGTTGGACCACGGTTCCATTTTAGTCGGACTAAAGTGAGTTCGATCTCATTTTAGTCGAACTACGGCGACCGTAGTCATGGTAGTTTGTGATCGAACTCGCTCTATATATAAAGGCAGAGAAACTTCACAGTTGACCTGAATCAATACATGGGAACTCTTTAATGCCAATCTAATAGTAAATGACTTGATCAAACAATATATAAAAAGCATTCAGCAATTTATACCAATACAATGAAGTATACACTATACAGTTTGGCACGCCGCCATCAGTTTGTGTATGGATTCCTGGGCAAATGCTGGTCCGTCAAGGTCTCCAAAGTCTAAGAAAGGCAAGATGTGACTAGAATCAGTGGCCAAGTCAATCAAATTCCGATTGGTGCCATCTCGCGAGATTCCAACCACAAAAATTTCGACCCCTCGGCTTTCCAGGGATGAGGCTTCGAGTTTTGCACGAGAGGGATCCAGTGGGTCTCCGTCTGTTAGAATAATGAGAACATTGGGGTGATTGGCCCGATCCCCGTGGGTCCCATTGAAAAAATGATTTGCTACCAGTCTAAGACCACGTGACACGAATGACAAGCCCGAATGGTTATAGGAAATGTTTCGTACAGCGTGAATAAGGGACGTTTTGGTGGAGTAGGAATCGAGGTCAAACTCCCTCTGGGCGGTGCTCGCGTAAGTCGCTATCCCCACCTGATTGTCACGTGGTCCTATGTTAAGATGTTGGATAATCCTGTTCATGAAATCTTTCAAAATGTCAAAATTATCCTGGCCCACGCTTCCCGATTCATCCACCAGGAAAACCAAGTCTAGTCCACAGTCTACCAAAAACATATCATGTTATAAATGTCAATTTTCAAAGGTCCATTTATGATGTGATTGAAAAAAACTTGATTTTTGCTTCTCTAGCTTATTATATGTAAACAAGTATTCTAATTTTATACGAAAAGAATAAACAAGACAAACCTCGCCTCGGCCCATGGCATTGCAGCAGAGCCAAGCTGAGGTTGTCTCTTTCAATTCTGAGGTCATGTAGCTTTTGATCCAACACTTGGTTTCTGTTTTGCGAGGCATTTATCGTTGACTGGAGTTGAAAGTTAAGGTTGACGCATGACGTCCAGTTAGCCATGAGAGAATTTGTCTCGGTCTGAAGCTGATGAACGTTGTCCGTTAACAGCAGGAGTTGATGAGAACAGTTCAGCTGTAAGCTTGAGATGTTGACCTGAAGATGTTGAGTCAGCGCAGATTCATTCTGACGACATTGTTCTACGGCCGTCTGAACAGCCATATTTTGTATGACTAGCGAATCGTTCAGCTTTTTCTCGAGGAGGCTGGTTTTATTATTGGTCCTGATTAAGGCTTCTTCCAGTTGATTGTTGTTAAGCAAACAACTACTAACATTCCTTGTCAAACCAGCAACCAAAGCTTTGGAATCGTTTACCATAGCGTCCATCTTGTTTATTTTATCGACAAAGACACCATTTTCGTGAATTCGTAAGTTCTCCAAGTTGGTTAAATTAGTCTTCAGAATTTGTATTTGAGCGGTTTGACTCTGTACCTGTGAGGTCAGCATGGAGTTCTGTACCGACAGGTGTATGTTTGTGTCACCCAGACGGTGAACTTCCTCACGGAGATACTGGAGCTCCACCGCCGTGAACGCTGGGTCGGGAGAGGTCTGGGTGGCAGGAGTAGGATTGAAAATAAATCTTTTGTTGCCATGGAAATCACATACAACTCCATATTGGGCTAGAATGGCAAGAAAAACAAGGAGAAAGGACGCCATTAGAAGTTTTGATATCCCATGGGTCAAAGACTATGTCTCGTTATTTATCACATGCATGCGACATAGATAAGAAATGGGGTTTGGCCGAATTTATATGTTGCAATATTGTTCGCATACCAATTTATCGCCCACTTCATTTATCTTTTTACAATTACTACTTGCGTTTTTATCTATACACAAGTGTATTTACTTCCATTTCAAAGTTTACAATTTTAAAACATTAAATAAAACCTATAAAGCAAAGTTTAAACATGAAAATGAAACAACAGTATCCAGTGCATGTTTATGGAACCATGAACTGCATTGCTCTCTGTGCTGGCATATTCCTTCCAACAGTTCACCACAGAAGAAAATGTTTATTTTTTTAAATAGATATACATTTGTATTCGTGAATTTACAACATAAATTAAATCTATTTTCACAATTTTGTCATTATCTTAGAAAGTGTAATGAACTTCTTTTCTTAAATTATAAACAAAAAAAACGTATGTTCAAAATACGAAAATTTAGAGATGATATAATGAGAAAAGACGACTTCACAATGCGATCAAACAAACGCACTTGTATATACAAGTATAGTACTTACAAAATGTATTTGTATTAAATGTTTTTTTTAGATCACTTAACACACCAAAACTAATACGCATGCGCGGATCCAGAAAATTTTTCCAGGGGGGGTCCGAAGGATAATTGTGTTTGCCAGGGGGGGTCCGAGGCATATTTTCGCGATAATTTTACTATGTAAATTTAATAAATTTTCATTTTCCAGGGGGGGTCGGGACCCCCCCGACCCCCCCTCTAGATCCGCGCATGAATACGCAACCACTGTGTGAAATGTTGCAATATGATTATTGCAATATGATTTTTTAAGATCATTTATCAAAACTGAACTCGTAAATCGTGGCTGATTAAATTCATTTGTTTTGATCTTATTTTCTACTTTTAAGCTAAAAAAAATAAGATGCATAAAATATTTAAAACTAAATGCGCCCCTTCTAAGTGAACTATTGCATTCAGTCTTGAATTCTAACAATAGATTTATAACTTGGGACACTTCTCGCTTTATAAACCACGATACGGTTTCTCAAAATACGGAAACAATATATTGTATAGCTAAAAAAGGTATCTTCCTACCTTGAGTAATCACGTGATGTGCTATGTAGAATTAACATAATAATGTTAGTATGATAATTCTTGATAATTTTGCATGAGTGTAATGTCTCGAGGGTTCTACACGTTCAGATTCCGGTATCATGATGTAACAGCTTTAAGTCTGGGCACGCCATCAGTGTGAATGTCCTATCTAATTTAAACAAAGTCGATTCAACACTTGTGTTATCGTACAAGTTTACAAAACAAAGCTTACAAAACAAGTAATGGCGGTCAACAAATTGATCTCGTTTTTTAAGTCTGTGGACGTAAGTTTACCCGTATTTTCTCTGACAATTCTGTTTGGACTTGGTTCGTGGCTCACAATTAATGGAGTATGGGTGGAACTACCAACTATCGTGCCTTTTGTTCCAGAACAATGGAAGCTCTCCTCCTATTTATCTCTGATTGGACAGTTATCCAACATCGGTCCAGTGTTTGTGCTAGTGCTCAACAAAGTTCGACCAAGATGGCTCAAAGAAACCGCCGTCACTTACGCCATCATCATAGTGGGTGTCACTTCCTGTGTGATGTCAGCTTTCTTGTGGCAGACGACATCATTAGTGGGAGGGGACGAACATAGTGTAGCGCTGTTTATATTCGTCTTTTTGATGAGTCTCTGTGATTGTACCTCCACGGTCATCTTTCTACCATTCATGTCTTTGTTGAAGCCAAATTACATGACAGGTCTGTATATAGGGGAAGGGTTAAGTGCTCTTGTACCCGGCATGCTTGCACTGGGTCAAGGCGTCGGACAGACGGAATGCAGAAATACGTCGACATTAAATACAACAACTAATATAACCAGCTATCACTTAGCCAAGGTGTCAAATCCCCCTAACTTTCCGGTTCGAGACTTCTTCCTGGCTTTAGCAGCCATGATGCTGATATGCGGGATTTCTTTCACATTACTCAAATACGCTCCAATCTGCAAAAAGGAACATTTACCAAGCTCAGGACACACAACAAAGTCTTCTTCTTTTTCTAACATAATGCCTTGCCAAATGCAGCAAAAAGACATTTCAGACAACCAACCAGACTCAATACATACAGTGCTTGTGGAAAAACGGGATCAAGTGATGACAAATGCGACTCAGGCTATTTGGTTGGTTGTAATATGTTGGGTCAGTTTCCTTGCAAACGGATTATTACCCTCTATCAATACTTATTCCTCGCTACCGTATGGAAGTAAAGCGTTCCATTTGTCTGCCATCCTCGACAATATAGCCAATCCATTGGCGTGTCTTGTCGCATTTTTTCTTCCCGCCAAATCTTTCAGAGTCCTGATGGGGACTACGATATTGGGCACGGCATTCTCTTTGTATCTCTTGGTGTTGGCGGGAATGAGTCCTGACCCCCCTTTCGTTGGGTCTACAGGGGGGTCGTTCTTGATGGTATGTACAAAATTACCACTTTACAGCAAGAAGAATATTATATTAGCATCAATCCAGTAATACTAAATAATATGAAAAGGAAACGCTAGGTACATTAAATAGCTTTTTGTAGGTAGACAATTAGTAACTACATCCTCATTTTTCTGCATCCTTTCACAGGTAGTGTCTTATGTGGGGAAGACAACCCTGTTCGTCTACACCAAGGTGTGCGTTGCCGTCCTGTTCCGCCTGGTCGGCAGGCACGCGCTGTTTTATCTGGGTGGTGCCACACAGCTGGGGGCGTGTCTCGGCTCTGTGCTCGCCTACATCCTAGTCAACGTGGTGGCGGTGTTTGAAAGTGCACCTCAACAATGCTAACTACTGCATGGACATTTACCGTTCAATAATGGGTTGTTTGAACAATAATTAGGTGTATCAGATGGCTGAACATGTACAATATTGGATAAATTCAGAAAACATTCATTATTAATTACAACTAAAGAAATCACTCTGCTTCAGCTTGAAAGGTTCAGTTTGTACAAGTAGAGAAAAATTTCCTCAGAAAATGAAACTATTACAAATCAATGGAGGCCTTTCTTTTACATTTGTCAAACTTTCTATAGTACAAAAAACTACAAACAAAAACATAAGTAAGGGAATGAACTCTTTTACTTTTTATTCACTTACCTAACTATGTGCTATGATCTGAAGGAATCTTTCTATTACTGTATATTTTTGTGTATTCAACACAAATTCACATTGCAAATGCACATAAAAGGTTATCAAAGAAGTTTACCATATAAGGTTACCATACATGAGTGTACTGTAACACAATTACTACAATCAATAATGTGGTACATACATGTACATACATTTTTCTACATATTACACAATAAACATTACAGGATAAATCCCTATTTCTGTAAGCTGTTTTCTCTGTGTCTGTTGAAAGCAGACATTCTTCAAAACCCAGCTGAGTTCTCAGTGTATCCACTGAATGAATTGAAAGACTATTGTGGAGTGAAGCAATCCGATGAATTGATTTATTCCTTGTCTCTAGACTCCCTCTATCACACTGTATTCCTTGTCTCTAGACTCCCTCTATCACACTGCTCCAGACTCTGTCACTGTCACGTTAGTTTTTTCAGGCAGTTTTCTGGATGTGGATAAGGAACTCCAAACTGGATGCAAAGTTTCCTTAATGTCTTTTCATATTCCTTGTTCAGTTTTGTTGCCTGTTTCAATCCAAATTTCAGATCCTCTATCTCTTCAAAGAAACCCTGGAAAATAGATATGTAAAACCTGATATGACAACATATTTTAACACATCCAGCATTTGCTTAATTATATCATATAAGTATATATATATATATTCAATTTGTAAGTATATATTATGCTGAATTTTTTACTCTCCCACTCTGGCCCATTTGACATTATAATTGCAAGTGTGAGTGGGCAATAAAACACAGGGGTAAAAATAACCTAGTATAAAATATATGTTGTATACTTACATAGTTTACTTAAACAATAAAATGCTTTCTTTGGTGATTCATGCGGTATATGAAGGTGGCAACATTGTAGAAAAAATGCTTTTTTTCTGCAATGATTGCTACCTTTAAAATGCGCATGAATCATCAAAGAAAGCATTTTATTGTTTATATTTACATCTTTTCACAAATTAATAAATTGATTGTTAAAAGTAAGTTAATTTAACTAAATTACTGTTAATGTACATAAGTACGTTAGATAAAAAAACCCAGCCAGATCGTCTCTTATGGAATTTGACTGACATCATCATGATTATTTGGTGTAGTCAATGGTTTTTCTTAGGTCGCTGAAGGTTTCGACCAATCGATAAACAGAGTGTGTAGATTTCAGTACGGCTGTTTCTATACAGCTATAAATTAACTATAAGTTTCCGTAGGAAACAGAGAGGACCATACTTGGTAGATGTCTTTGCATTGACTATGACACTTTATTATTTTGTTATTAACTTAAATGTACATGTATTATACGTATACATTAAATTACCAGTTTATTGTACATGTATTATATGTATATATTTAATTACCAGTTTATTGTACATGTATTATACATATACATTTAATTACCAGTTTATTGTATATGTACATGTATTATACATATACATTTAATTACCATTTTTTTGTACATGTATTATACGTATACATTTAATTACCAGTTTATTATACATGTACTTACAAAGTCCAAACCCTTCAGCTCGGTCTTCAGTTTTTCGTTTTCTTTCTTCATTTTTTCACACTCTTTGACTACTTTCTCATATTTCCACTTCATTCCTACAGAATAAGATGAATTTAAACTTAATTCACAATATGGATTTTATATAGAGACAACATTCATCTCCAGGACTTTCATACATATGGGTTTCAGAACTGAAGGGTTCTCTCAAAATATTGCACACTATGACCAAAACATTTGTATGATTTTATATTTCATGATTAATTATATGAATCCCCTGTCCCCCGTTTGAGTGGCCCTGACCTGTTTTGGGGTCGTCTGTGGACACCGGTCGCTCTGCAGGCCTCCTCACTGGCTGATGGTTCATAGACTGACGCTCAAGAGACATCCGCGAGTTCTTTTCTTCCTTTAGGAGTCGCTCCAAATCTGATATTCTAATCTAAAACATACATGTATTATAACCTATTGAATAACCTACATATTGTGTTCTCTAGATCGACAGACTGAGATAACAATAACAAATGTATTTCTCCATAGTTTAAATCACTACCCTTGTGTTAACTTACCGGGACATGTACATTCAACATGTTCCTGTACAGGTACTCAGGAAATTTTTTTTATCTAAGGCTTTCTTGACTATTACTATTACTCTAAATCATAGTTATCTTATTTTTTCAGTGTTTATTCTTAACATAAGATTTCCTTTTAATTTTAAATTTTTTACTGATGACATAAATTTGTTCAATTAGTAAATCTTCAGAGTCTGAGTTATAACAACTGATTACTTTTCTGACATTCTACACTCACATTCAAATCTGTGATGGTTTCTACATGCATCATGTTCATCTTCACTTCCTTTTCGTATCGCCTCATCATCTGATTGTGCAGAGACAACAGTCTGTAAAGAAATTATTCAGTTAAAATTGAGAGGCAAAGCACTAAAACAGCATTCAATTGAATTAAATGCCACTAAATTGACAGGTATTAAAACTTAGATTGAGTATCTTTTAACAACATATTATAAACATTTAATTCTTGTCATTTTGACATTTGCTTTCTTTAATAATGTTTTTAAATGGTACATTCCTTGTATGTACATGCAACCAACATTCAAACATTCAAGTTTGGGTTGACCATTAGAAATATCATTGTAAACATTATAAATTTCAGCTCTAATTGCGATCATGCATGCCCCCCATTACCCGTAGTTTGTTCTTGTCCATACTTGTTTGTCTGTTCTGCATCAGCTTTGAACGAAGGCTCCTCTTTCTTTTTCACAGCTATCATTGGCTGCCATGTTTTAATGCCCTCAGTTTGAGTTGATGACCTAAAAACCATTTCATATATAAATAAATGATGTAAATCATGCATGCCCACAGATCTTTTAAAGATTTTACCTGTATATGACTGCGACATTATGGTTGGTCTGGCTTAAGGTTTAGTGACTGCTACATTCTGGTTTGCACCATCAACAAAAACATGGTGCATTATACTTCAGCAAATATAGAAGAATTTCAGCACAGCTTGATACTTGACGTGCGTCATGATCGGTACAATAATGTACTTCTTGTGAATTTTGAATTAAATAACTTCTTAGTTCAACAGTCGACAAAAAACCTAAAAATTAGAAATACAGATCTAATGATATTTGATAATTAAGGAGTAGCCCTCACTCTCTAGTTGTGACGTAGTTCTTCAGCAGCTCCTCTCTCTGCAGTTTCTGTTTTATTGTTGACAGCTCTGTCTGTAGGTCATCTCTCTCAACTTTCAACTTCCAGCACTTCTTTTTCAGCTTTTCATTTTCTGCAGTTAACTACAAAATTTTAAATTAAAGAGTTGTTTAATCATTAAAACAGTCTGTTATTCTCTTTAGAGAAGTGGACAGGCATATCATGATATGTAGGTATGGTGGCATATCTCTGCCCCTTCTGTGCAATTTAATTTTCTAATAATTATGTCAACATGCAAGATAAATATGTTGACATGCAAGATAGTTATGTCAACATGCAACATAACTATGTTGACATGAAAGAAAACTGCAATCAAAGAAGAGTTATAAAAAATCTCAAATATTGCCAACATGTGACATCCAAAATGCTAGATACGCTACCTATTGGTGTCAACATGCAACATATTTATGTCAACATGCAACTTAATTATGTTGACATTCAACTAATAATTTGCATTTCAACATATTCATCTCACATGTAAACATAAGTAAGTTGCATGTTGATATGAATAAATTGCATGTCGACATAAATAAGTTGCATGTCGACATAAAAAGGTAGCATCTTGGATGTCACGTGGGCGATATTTGAGATTTTGTATAATTCTTATCCGAGTGCAGTTTTCTTGCATGTCAACATGATTGTTGCATTTTGACATAATTATCTTGCATGTCAACATATTTATCTTGCATGTCGACATATTTGATCGAAAAATAACTTGCACACAAGGGGTAGAGATATGCCACCATATGTAGACTATGCCTGTCCACCTCTCAAGAGAATACCTCCTTGTAGATAGAATGTTCTATCGTTAAAATGACAGATGTCAACCTACGGGCCCCGTTTAACGATAGAATTCGTCCCATATACTCGCTTCGTAGCAAATAAAAAAATTATATTGCTCCGTATCTCACCTAAATTTTCATATGATTGGTCACAAATACCTTCAATTTTGCTCTTTTATATTAAATTCCATATTACCACATTAACTGTTTTTGAAACTTAACATCACATTTGAAAATTCGCTGTTTATGCTCGCCATGTTAATGATAAAATCCGAGACATTCACAAAATGCCTTGGTACGACTCATTAAATGGATATTTTGTGGACTAAACTACATATGCATGTTCAAAAAGGTCTGTATTTTAAATGTATACAAATGTGTTTTTCCCCAGCAGATTATTTTTAACAGACTTAAAATCGACGCAAAGCTTATCCGCTTCGCGGCTGCTAGATTGCAAGTATATGGGACGAATTCTTACTGTGACCTCGTCCTGAGCATAGCCTGGTCACGGTAAGATTATTCATTCTAACCTCCTTGTTCATGTTGTTACCCCTGTGAAATGAAAACTTTGCATCCTCTAAACCGATATTACCTGTATGCAAGAATGAATATCTGGAAAAGACATGACTGTGAAGTTAAGCCATTCTCAAGTATCGTGTGTTTTAAATTTATGATAAAGAGAACTGTAAAACTGAAAGATTTCCGACTTCCACTTCGCTTCGCAACTGTAAACTTCCGTTTATTGTAAAAACCAAAATTCATCGGACTACAATCCGGAAAAAGATCGCCATACTTTACACATTGAAGCAATGCATGCACGTGCTTACAAATAATCTTTCCTGCGAGAAAAAGTGGGGGGCTGAACCCTCTATCATGCTATGTTTCTAATGGTTAGGTATAACTTTGTAAAAAAAAAAGTGGGGGGGGGGGGGGTAAGCCCCCCCTAGCCCCCCCCCCCCCCCCGGATCCGACGCCTATGAAATTCATGATTGAAGTATTAAATCTAATACATTCAATACATTGTAAGCATATAGGCTACTATTTTAAAATTTCTGCCACTGTAATATTAGAAAATGTGCCCAGCGTATAGACTGCAGACCCCCTGCTTACAAATATTTTGCCCCTAGCTGCAGTTCATGACAATGCGACAAGAGCAATTTATAAAGCCACCAGAGGTTCAGTTTTCAAAAAAATCGGACAAAGTATATTAAAAAAAGCAAAAGTGTTATTTTCCGCGCTTGTGGGCTACGTATCATCTTGTCGATCCTTGAACAGCTGTTGAACAGTGAAGATAATTATTTCGTTTGACTTTTATAGGCGGATCCAGAATTTTTAGAGACTTATATATGGCGCACAGGGTCCTGTTTCTGTAATAAAAGTTCACACTAGTATATAGCATACTATTATCATATTATATGATACGCTGTTGAAGGATCGACAAGACACAAGCGCTCAAGAATTAAGATTGAGTTTTCCAACAATCACAAAAAATATAATAAATGAATGAATATAATTAAATAAATAGTCACATATATATCCAATAGATATTTCCTGTGAGTGCATAAGGGGTATCCAACAAACAGTTTATAAAGTTCAATAGCTAGCTTTGCAAATTTCATTCCAGGAAGGGGTGGCCATGTTGGCCAGGACATCATTCAAGATCCGCGCATGCTACGACTTTTGCATGAGCGCCATCTGTTCGCGCGGGAAATTTGGAGATTACATAATACGTAGACGTAATTGTGTTAGATCAACTCTGGACAGATGGAGAAATATTTTTATAAGAATCGAAGATATGAAGAACGAAAAAGGCAAGAGCGAGAAGGACAGGTTAGTAAAATACCACCAGTTAATTATCGGATAAGTTTAATATTGATCCGGTGAAATTTTTTAAGGGAGCTCACATATATCTTGATTTATAGTAATTTAGTGATTATAGAACATAATGATAATAACTATTCAAAAGTACAGAGTTAGTTTCAGATACGTTTGTCCAGATGTCTGGACAGGTGTATAATAAAAGATTTATCGAATGTTATTAAAAGAGTATATATATTGGAGCTGGTAACACAGTACGTATAGTAAATACTGGTCGTACCCACCTAGGCTCTGCATTCAGACGTGCACCATTATAATATTGATGTGTGTTATACAGGTCCAGCACAATCTCTATATATAGCTTTATAAATTAAGCTACATTGTATTCATAATAGCTTGATTTAGCTATTTTGTCATACATTTTTCTTAAATGTCTATTTTTTCAGCATGTAACTGTGTAAACGTCGCACTTTAGTGCAGTAATAGTTTTCAACTTTGAACTGTTCTGTAAACAATTATGCATGTAAAGATTCCTCATCAATTTGTGTCTCTTTCAGAGACTTAATTTGCACTTAGAGTTCTAGAAGTTTTGGGGCAATTGATTCATGACCACACAGTTACTTCTTGAATGAAATATAATCTGTTTTTAATATTTACAATGCCTTAGGAATGCATTTCTAATGATCAAATAAAATTTGGGTGCCAGTCGATGAATTACGTGCAAGATACAGGGTTCACAATTCTTCGTCATGTAAACAATTAAGCTCGTGCCTTGTTTTGTTTACATAGGTTCAATATATTAGTAAAAAATCTTTTACAAGCTGATTTGTCTATCTGCTTAAATTCATTTTAAGCAAAAATAAACAGTTCCTAATGTTTACCACATTCATTTTAGGTCTAAAACTGGAATTAAATTATATTTCTCTTCAACAATCAAAATGTAAACAAAAACAATGTTTACATAGGGAAGAGTTGTAAGCTCTGTAACTCGCTTTTAACTCAACAATGACACTCAAATTTTGGTAAATTGCCTATTAAAAATGCCTTACTGAAGCATTGTAAACATTAAAATAAATATTTCAACCAATTTAACCGTGACCATGCCCCTTTAATGAACTGTATTCAAGTTCTAACTTCTAGTCTTCTACATGCACAGCTTTTTAATCCTAGGGCCATCAGTATGAAGTTTAATCATTAATAAAGCTAAAATATATGTTGTTTTTTTTTATTCTACTAGGGAGTATTAATTTTTTTTATTGTAGTATATATAATCATCAGGAGTCTGAAGTTGTATCAACAATGGAGCCAAATAATTTTTTATCAATAGAGTTTTAATTTTTCAGCTCTTCAAACTCCTGATGTCAGATTACCGGTATTATAATACTTCAGTAATTAATCTATAGCAACAAGTCAATTGGCACCACAAGTACTTACTGAAAATACAACATCATAAAAGGGGCATGGTCACGATTTTGGTCAATTTTTTTTTTCAATTTTAATGTTTACAATGCTTCAGTAAGGCATTTATAATAAGCAACCAAACTTTGAGTGTACGTCATTTGTTGAGTTATAAGCAAGTTACAGAGCTTACAATTCCTTGCTATGTAAACAAAGCTTTTGTTTACATTTTGAATGTTGAAATGAAAATTCCAGATTTAGACCTAAAATGAATGTGTTAATCATTAGGAACTGTTTATTTATGCTTAAAATAGATAAGAATATAGACAAATCAGCTTGAAAAAGATTTTTTCCTGGTATATTGAACCTATGTAAACAAAAACAGGGCACGAGCCTTGTTGACATGATAAAGAATTGTGAGCCCTGTATATTGCTTAAAACTCATTGACTGGCACCCAAATTTCATTTGATCATCAGAAATGCACTCCTAAGGCATTGTAAATATTAATAAAAACAGAAAAATAAAATTTAACCAAAATCGTGACCATGCCCCTTTAGAGGTCTAATATCTGAAATTGTAAATAACTTACATGTATTTCTGTTTCAGGAATATGCAGAGAAGTTATTCAAAGATGCACCATTAAGGAAATGGCAACAGGAAGCTGTTAGACAATTAGATGCGCAAAACAGCACAGAAATATTATGGATTACAGGATCAAAATATGGAGATGGGAGATCATGGCTGGGGATGTGGTTAAAAATAAACAGAAATGCAACATTAATTATGGGATCTCAACGAAGTGCTTATGGATTAAAAATTCAAGAATATATCGCAGTGGATATCAAACGTTGCACATGTCGAATTCAGTACAGCTTCATAAAACGCTTACGAAATATGGGGAAAAAAATCATAGTGCTGGCAACAAAAAACCCAGATAAAAAGAAACTATTGCCATATAATGTAACAATAACAAAATTATGAATGTGAAGTTGTATCGGTAAAATAAATATAAAGTAACGTCTTAGTTTTACTTGTCACAAAGCAGTGTATAGGGAAGGGGATATATGAAATAATGCACACCTAGACTCATTAAAAGCATTAACAAAAACATTTTTGGAACCAAATATTTACGAAGATGATGAACGACTGATTTCTCTTATCCGGCTAAGGATGGTCCCATAATTTTAAACAGACAAAATAGAATCTGGATAAGAAGGTACTCGTCTTTTTAATCCCAAAACTCCTCTCTTCTTAGATCAGCTCTGTTTATTACCCCTGCACAGTAATTAATACCACATATTACTTAAACCATTTCATTTTAAATGATGTCCTTGGCTCTATCTTAAACAATTTTGTAGTGATAAAAAAGCTTGCTTTAGTTCACCTTGGGCAAGCTAAAATTTATTTAAACTCAAGTTTCAAAAATCTATTACAATTTAATCCCTAGATATAACAGTTAATTTATATAAGCCTTCATACATTTTTTCCTGTGTAAAACGATGTTTACTAGACCTACATTCAAACAATCTGTGAAATTGCTTTGAACCAACTTCTCTTGTGTAAAGTCATCGATAATACTGTAGAAGCACATATTTTCGTTGGTTCAAAATGCTTTTGAACTAAAAAAAAATTCCGTTGGCATTAATTTTGTCATAGGTATCATAATATCTTTGTATTCATTAATACTTTGGTTAAAAATTCATCATGGATTTAATTTCATTGATTTATACTGCCAACGAAAGTAACAAAATTAAATCATCAACGAAAATTTCTGCTTCTACAGTAATCACCTGTAGCATTGTTTTCTCACATTCCACCTCAGTCAGTTTTTGCCTGGCCTTTAATATCAGAATATTAAGACTGATACTCCACACGTCTGCCAACAATACATTTTGTATCATCAAAGTATACTAGGAATGCCAAATACCTGATTCTACCACACTATGGTTTAATAAATCAGTGGCAAGATGATTGTTCCAATGGACAGCAATTATTTTTCTTTCCATGGAAATAACTGCTAGGAAGAATAAATTTGCTATTTTCAACATTATTGTTAGTAAAAAAGTGTAAAATTCAAAACAAGACAAATAATAAATAATTTAATTCTGATAATAAGAACATCATATTTATTAAAATAATAAAAAGAACCACTCTAGCTCTCAGCGGGATGCTCCAAAAGGTCCTCCTAGCTTTGGTATGGAGAAGCAGGTAGGGAAATTCCTAGGATCAGGATCATTATTTCAGTTCATAAAATGTTTTGTCAGGATAACCCCACAGACAGTAGATTAACAAGCACACAATATACCGGTACAAAGTTATAGCCCACTGATTGGTCAGTCGGTAGTAGCATTACTGCTGTTATAAATGTCCACAACAGCCAACAGATTCACACATTCACATCCATTTACTTTAGTCTTCATCTGAATCATCCAGTCCTCTTCTCTTGAACTGTCAAAGTTCAAAGTACAAAAATTGTAATATATTATTTCATTTGATTTACTTATCAATTTTTTAAAGCAATGACCATTTTTAAAAATCTTTTATACTCCTTTCTCTTAAATGGTGAAAACAAATTTTTTAAAATAATGCATATATGCTATTTCTTTTCTGAGATATAAACGCTAGGCTTCCTTTGGGCTGACCTTTACTGTGGTTTTCTTTGCCGTCTGCTCAGACACTCTCTCCAACAAACTTTTCAGCTGTTGTTCTCCAATCTACAGATGAAGAAAACAACACAACTGTAAAGTCCACATTGTACACATCTACTTTTTCTTCTAACACAAGAGTATAGTCTGAAGTATTGGTACTCATTGGCACCTACTATACTGTCTACATGGGTAAAGTATGTACACTGTAAAATATATGTGATCTGATGCCCATCTACTGTGGAATCATTTAATTTCGTGGGGGCCAATTTTCGTGGATTGTGGGTTTTTTGTTTGATCGTGGGGATCCAATTTCATTGATGAGTCAGTTTTCAGTTTCAGTAGGTAAACCAAACCTTTTATAATTGGTTTTCGTTGAGGATGTAAATTTGTGGGCGAGGGCTACCCACGAATACCATGAAAATTGAGCCACCACGAATTCTAATGATTCCATTCCATTCCAGTATTTTTAAAATCAAATTACCTTGTTCTGGATTTGTCCTGATTGAGCCATTTGACAGAGCATGTTCTCCACCATTTTAGCTTTTTCTGGCTTAGCTACAGCTATTGTGTTAACTGCAAATTAGAAATTTATCACAATATAATTCATGACAATGCAACTAGAATGATCTAAAAAGCCACCAGGTTTATAAATATCAGTAAAGACAGGGTCTCAGTAGCTCACATTATTTTGGCCATATATTCTATTTAGCTTATTCTGTGAAACAAATGACACATGATTAATCAAGAGGTTTTTAATTGTCATACATATAAATGTATGAAAAATATTGATCCAAATAAGTGCTAAATCATGCCTTACTATGCTTACTTCGTTAATAAAATAAAACAATATCTGCCAAATATCAAACATGCATAACATAATTCATTTACAGCAGTGTTTGAAATAGCTGTCTGCCTGACCTTCTAAGATGCATATTTTTTGTTGTGGGCATACAAATTTGTTTGTATGAACATTGAACAACTGACTGGGCATGTTAAAACTTCAGCATATTGAAATTGAACATTCTGAATTTTATTATTGCAATAACTTAAGTTATATAATGCCAAAATGATGAACTAAAATCCACAGGAAAGAGCATAGCATACATGTATGTAGTTCTCCTTAGAAAAACAATTCAATTTCTATATAAGTGGTATCATACAGATGGTATGCATATCCAGACATTCTTATTTGTTTTATGGAATGTATATCTTTTTGTAGGCATGAATAAATAACTAGAGCAATGTAAATTTACGAAACTGCAGAGCTTGGCATCATCTTATGATAAGCGTACCAAATGGTATGCATATTGGCTTAATACCAGTGGACAAATTTAACTGAGGATTTATAGAGAGTTTTTGATAAACAAGCACATAAACCCCTACGTCTTGCTCTGGCTTGTTGGTCCAAGACCTGACTCAGAATGGAGTTCTTCATCTCAGTCATCTGTCTGGCCTTCTCTTCTTGTTCTTCCTGACTCGGCCTTCCAGCCCCGCCACCCTACAAAATATGTGGTACATACACTCATGCACCACATCGGTTGACCATACCTGTTCTCTTACATGCACGTACTTGGTCAATTGGTGTATGGTATTACTGATAATAATTAAAACAGAACATTAAAACTATGTATACGATGTAAGTAAGACCCTATGTATTCTACATATTTAACATTAAATATTATGACATTTTACCCCATATTGGGACTGCAGTTGAGCCATTCTTTGAGCTCTCAGTGCTTCTAACTCATCGTCCGCCATGTTGAAATTTCAATCAAAAACCCACGTTGCTAGGAGTTTTATATTCCGGGTAAATATTACAAACCAATTTCAAAGGAAAATATTTTTTTAAAAATTGTATTTTAGCAATTCATCAAAATTATTAGAAAATTAAACTGATAAAATTTTGGAAATTTGCCGGATGCTTCCTCAATGACAAAGAAAACTTGGTAATATTTTCTCGGATTTAATATTTTAACTATCCTTGTTCATCTATTTATTTGCGTTATAAACATCCGGTATGGCAGAGGAGAGAAAAGCATGTGTGTCTCCTGTCACAAGTTTCCTCCAAAACATTGATTTAGTGAGACGACAATTAAGAGGTAATTATCCAAAATTTGAAAGAAGAGTTTTTTATCTTTTAACGTTAAGAGTTGATATTTGTCATAAAAAAATAGCATATCAAATACTTGATAAATCTTTATTTTATGATGTTATGACGTATTCCTTTTACCACATTTTTGTATCAAAGAATTTCGCATCGTTTGACACACTCTTTATTTTACGACAGATGACAGCACTCACCGGAAAGACAATGAAAACTTTGATGCTGAAAAACTTTGGAGTGAAATGGGTAAGTGATAGCTGCAGGTCTGTAGGGCCAGGTCTGAAAAAGTTCGAATCGACAACCTGGGAGCTACAGTGCCTTTTTTGGTAAAAAAAAAAATAATTGCAACTCAACCACACACAAAAAATTGCGCTAGTTTTGGACTAATTAATCTTATTTCCAAACACATTCTGTAGAAACATTTGATTCCCAAATATTCCCTGGACACTTCACTTAGTATCGATATCGTCACTTTACTTGCCTCAAATATTCTTTTAAACACAATCACCAGCCCCATGAAGTTAGGTGGTGCAGTTTGTTTACATGTAAAAATGGCAACTCTCGATCTGACGTGAAGTTAACAAGCTTTATTATCTGAGGTTGGATAGCGTGCTTAGGAAAACGTCTGAGGCAAGTAAAGAGATGATATCAGTAGTAAATTGCAAGAAGAATCTAATGGTAGTGCTGAAACGAATGTTCGAATATTCGCGAATGAATAGTAAATTTCTAATATTCGAATGTATATTTAGCATTAGAATATTCGATCACATGTTTAACACCCATATTAAGCACTGTAAACTATGCAGCATCGTGTTACTTTGTTACGATGGAAAAGAGAAGCTGGAAACATTTTACTCTGATTGAAAGTAAAGACAAGCCATCTATGACTGCCATGCTTGGTAGAGTCTATTACTTAACCGAGTAATAAACTCTTCCGTCATGCTTGTTTATCTTGAAAGTAAAAGCAGGGTTTACATCGAACAGAGACAAACATTCAGGATTTATCAATTCATAATAGACGCTGAAAAAATAATTTGCTTAAATGGTTGAACGATTGTGAGCTACGGAGAGTTAATAATGAAAGGTACATCGAAAGTTTTTTTTTTTAAAAGATACCTCGATATACTATATCAAACATGGTGAAAATATTTGGACTGACTTACGAAGTTACGTATCGGTCTCACACAGGTGTTAGGACTGCAGTATATTATTAAAGAAGTAATAAATCCTTTGATTGTAGTTGATGGAAATTTAAAAATCAGTATATTATTATTTGCATAAAAAAATAAATGTGCATCCAATTCAATGGATACTCATGCATTGTCATTTGTCAGAGTGTCAACTTCGAACTGACGTGTTTAAGCAGTCTACACATACACCTACTTAGTAATACCAAATATCAAATATGATACGAATGTTCGAATACGAATCGAATAGCACTCATGAATATTTGAATACTGAATTATGGTATTCGTTTCAGCACTATGAAAATAATAAATAATGGTTTTCATAGATATTCTCAAATGAAACAAAATAAAATATACAATAAACATTTGTATAATTTGTTGCTGTTGTTTTTAAATGCATAGTCACGTACTTAAATTATTAAGACAATAGTTTGTAACATACACATACACGAACATGGCCTGAGCAGTTTAATTAGTCGACTATTAATCCACCATAAACGAAACCGTTAAATAATTAGTTTTTATTGTAATTATCTATAAACAAAGATGCTTAATAAAACCAAGTCCAAGTCTTTTAAATATTTGTTTGATTCATATATATATATGGAAACTACTACGAAATGTAACATCGAACAGGCAATTTGCTCCCGACGCTTCTGACATGTATAATGTGTGGAGAGTGAATATTTCTACCTCCTGTGCGGGGAGACAATACATAATATTACATAATAATAACTGCTTAGGTATTTAATTATCACTATAATTAAAATCAGGGGATCTCGCATAGAGAAACTCAAATCGGTAAGGCTACCGACAAATGGATAATTAGAAGAAGTAGACTGATATAACACTTTATGACATGTCATTCGTACTAAAAAAAAGTTGTTACAATTATTATAAAGATATAATTCATAAAATGAATATATTTCTATACATCTATGCATTGAAATATATGCATGAAAGTAGCATTTGAAAATTATTTAATATGTCCAACCCCTTTAAAATTATAAAGTATTAAATTCATATATCTATAAAATTCTTACATTTTTGTATATTTATAATGCGAAATAGTATTAAAAGTATTAAAAACTATTAAGTAGTATAATTATGATTTTTATAGGGTATGTTTTCTCTTAGAGAAAACGTACCCGGGTACGTTTTCTCCTGGAGAAAACGTACCCTATAAATTGGGTACATTTTCTCCTGGGTACGTTTTCTCCTGGGTACGTTTTCTCCTGATACCGTTGGAAGCATCCTCAGGTAGTGTAAATACAAGTTTGTTCAAACCATTATCCTCAGGTGAAGGAAGGGGCAACAACAGGGGATCAACTTTTTAGGAATAGGAATGACATAGGACTATATAGAAAAAAACTCTTTAAAATCTTCTTCTCAAAAATCATTTGGTTAGAAAAGCTGAATCTTGTGTGGAAGCGTCTTTGGGTACAATGTATAGTAGATAACAGTTCAGGATTTTTTCATGATTTTGTTTATTTTATTTTTTTTTTGGGGGGGGGGGGGTGCAAATTTTTACATTAAAATAAAGGAAGAAAAATCTTCAATCTTCTTCCCCAAAAATCATTTGGCTTGAAATATTTTTTCTTTGTTTGTACCATCCTCAGACAGTGTAGATTCAAGTACCGGTAAGTTCAAATCATCAGCCCCAGAGGTAGGGTGGGGGCCACAATAGAGGTCAAATTTTTATATACCAGGTAAGAGGCAGACACAGCTTGACAATTAATCATTTGGTTTATAAAAGTTTCAAAACAATTTGCTTTCACTCTTTAGAGGTGATGTAAGTCTGCATCACCCAGACATTTGTGTTATGTATCTCCAAAATAAACAATGGATGATAATGAGATTTAGGTGTGTGATTCAGAATGGCAAAGCTTCTGACTGCCATCTTTAAAGATGATTTTCAAGTTCATAGAGCATAGTTTTTAATCACTAAAATTCTCATTATTCTCACTTATACACACTAGCTTTGCCCAAAGGGGACGTGAGCCCTCTGTTAATTGCATATAAGGTGGAATAACACATCATCACATGTTGGGCTTGTGATCCATACATCTTGAGTTCAAATCCCGCAGGGGCTTTTGTTGTTACTTACTAAATTGATTCATTTAGGTTTTCATTTTTTATCCCAAAACTGCAAATTTTTGGCTTATTTGACATATGTACAATTTATTTATCATAGTATACTTTTAATTTTAGTGACTATTTCCATGTGTGTTATTCCACCTCATAAATGGTGTGGCTGTAGGATCAAATGTACTTAGTAACTATATACTTTAAATTTTATAAAGCCTAAAGATTATAATTAAATTAATTCAATCTCTGTTTTACACAGTTGATTTTATGATTTATTTAATATGTTATTAAACCTTTAAACAAATGTATCCATCAAGGCATGTGCAATTTTCACTGGTAAAAATAATTTATCTTCTTGTCAATTTATTTGCTTACAGAGAAGATATTCAAAGTTATCTCCCATGAAGCTACAAAAATTTCTATGGCTTTCTGTGGAAGTCCAGCACCATCAGATAAGGTATCAGCTACTTAAAGATGAAAAGAATTCTGAGGCAGACCTATACTCCTTGTTAGTGTATATGTGTACACACTTCAGTATCATTTCAGGAATGCAGTTCTCTGTTCAGTCAAGCAGAAAAGGCCATTCTAGCCCTTGTCTCCCTTTTTTACACCCTGCCAGCATCCCAAGGTACACATTACTCATCATCTGTGATTTTTTGATAATTGATAAGATTAAGGCTTAATTAATTAACCAATGGATTTTTTCAAGGTGGGTGATAAAAAATATTTAATTAATCTTTTATTTGTATTTGTAAAGTTTTTTTTAGAACTGCACCATTTAGGAATTACTTTTTTAGTAATATGCCTTTCAGCTTTATGATATAGCACAGTATTAATGCTCCAATGCTATGATGCTAAAAACTTTTGTCAACTTGGATTTTAATTTGTCTTTTGTTTGAATCACTAAGATCATCAGATTCAAATAAGACCAGATATGCCTACTTTTTTACATCTTATTATTAATTGTCATTTATATGAGTATGATGTCATGAACTGCATTATCGTATAGATCATAATCAGTTTTAAATTAGCACATCATTACAATATGCAAGCAAAACACTTGAAGTCATTATGCCATGTTTACAAAAAAGAAATCAATTGTTCATGTTTGCGTTTCACATTTTTAAATGAAAAAAACCGTGTAGGATCAATTGCTTTCATCAAATTATGAATACAAGAAGTGGTTATAAGATGGATAGAGCATACTATTTATAAGTCAGTGGTAAACAATAATTTGACCTGTATGTGAATTCAATCCAATATTCATACTTACATTTCCCTTCATTTATATCTTGGGCTCTAATATTAGCATAAACATTATAGTTATCTCCCTTAGACCTAATAATGAGTAAGCTCATAACTGAAAATTATACCAACTTTCAAATTAATTAATATTCACAGTGTCTCAAAACTGTATAGGGACCAGTTGGCTTAGAAAAAATGAATAAAATGAATTAGATGTGTATCTTTTAAGATATATTGCAGGGTTTTTTTCTGTATGTATGTGAACCTTTGCTTGTTATATTACAAGATTTAATGCCTCTTTTTGTTATGTTTTGCAGGGTTGAGATTAATCAAGTCAACAAAAGATACAGTGTTATCTCTTCTGGATAGTATGAGGGAGTTGATTTCTAACATTCAAGAGGGATGTGCAGGGTATGCAATGCAGATTTTATTATTGTAACAGATGAATATATAAATGAATAATTTAATTCTGGTTGTAACACATCATTTGATTGGCTAAATAAGTTCATATATATCGTATATTATAACTTGCCAACATCACAATACAAGGCGGGTGCAAAATGTATTGATTTAATCCCCTTGACATTATGTTTAAATTTTGTACAAATTAACATCATTTTACTATGCAATAGGCCTTATTTATTAGTAGAAAATTATTTAAATTATAAGGAATAAATTTATTGTCTACCTACGTTATACGAGTATAACATAACTTGGGACAGTTTATGCTATATTTTAAAGTGCCTCAGGGTTTATGAAGTGTAAACTGCCCTAAGTTATGTTATATCATATAACATAGGTAGAAATTAAATTTATTCATTAAATCTAATATGATGAAATAAAATCTTATGTATGAAAGAATGAAAGGATCTAATATGATAGATTATAATCTTATGTATGAAAGGATTTAATATGATAGCTTACAATCTTATGAATGAATGGATCTTATATAATAGATTTTAATGTTTTGCATGAATGAATCTAATCCTATGAATGAATGGATCAAATATGCTAGATTATAATGTTTCCATGAATGGATCTAATATGATAGATTATAATCCTATGTATAAATGGCTCTTGCTTTCACAGAAATCAACAACAGCTACAATCTACTGGGACTGTCTGGCAGGATGCCAACCTGTTTGCCAGTATGCCAAAAAGTGAGGAATTGTGAAATCTATTCTTAATGTTGTTAAATTGCAATTTTTCCTCTGTTTTCTCATCTGGTTTGGATTTCTGATTATCAATGAAAATCAGATTATGTGACCACCTTGGTCAAAATTGATTGGTTTGTTGTTTGTCAGATGATAAAGATGCCGTAGTGAGGGAACTGAAAACTTGCTCTCAGCTCATTAAAGATGCCTTGGAGGAGATTGAAGAGGTAGGAACAGGGTCTGTAGTAGGGACTCAGTTGTTTAACATTTTTTATAACGGTTATTTTATCCAAGGCAGCAACTACTTCTTAACACCGACCAGAGGTATTATTAATATTTCTGTCAGATAACTGATCATCAGAGTGACAGCTTTAGATACTGTGACTATAGTCCAGTGTGGAGACTGGGCGGTATGATAACTAAAAGACCCTCTATACAGTGGAGAGTTCTACAGTGTAATATATTCCATGATAGAGAGTTCTAATATGTTCTATGATAGTTTTGTGTAAAGTACAAATTATAGTGTTTGACATGATATTAAATTAATTTGAAACAAATTCAAGGATTTTATTATTGCAAGCCCGAGCAATTGAAAAGTTGATTTGCATTTACTTTCCTCCATATAAGTACACGTACTAAGGTTATGTGATTTCTGATGGTCATCACTTTATAGTCTATGAACATGTTTCCTATATTTATTGAAGACTATTAACTTCCTCATATTTACAAAATCATTGATAATTTGATATTGAAGAGGGTTCATAAAATATTATATAAATAGTGCCTGTTTGGGAGGGTAACAGTTGAAACTGACACCCCGAGAAAACCATTGTCAACCGACGCGAAGCGGAGGCACTATTTATTTTGTTATACTGAATGTCTTAATTTTTCAGAAAATTTTACTGCTTTTATATAGGAATAACATCAATTCTACAGCGAACCGTACGCGCATAATTTTCGCGCATGTAACATTTTTTAATGTTACCCGTTGCTAAGGGCGTTACTAACGCTGAGGGTAATAGAAAATATTATTAACTGCGTCTTAACCAATCAGATTTCAGTATTTAACATGAAAGTATAACAATAAACATTATTAATTGATATCATCAAAGGGGTTAATTTGTACCTTATTAATGATTTGATTTATACATACAATGTATGTTATAATCCTACAGGCCATTGAGGGGGATGGTATCCAGGACGATTTGTGTGACCTTGACGAGGAGGGGGGTGGGGAAGGGGGAGCTCAGTGGACAGAATCAGACAAAGCTCTGACCAAACCCTGTGTGGGCCTCATCAAAACCACAAAATCTCTCATCAAGAAAGCCACAGACTGTGTCCAATCAAATGGCCTGACTCAGCGGCCAATGGAAATCCAGGAACTGGACAAACTGGCGGAGCTGTCGGAGAGGCTGAGTCCCTCTGTAGATGACCTGATTATGGACCTCTACCCTCCTGTCGACCTGTGCAAGGTCCAAGAAAAAGTAAGCAAAGTGGTTGATGACACCCTTTATTATCTTATCAAGCCAGTTGGAATGCTGAAACAGTGACAACTACTAAATTTAGATTTAAACTATATTTTTAAGATAAATATCTATTTAATCAGTATTATGTTTCAACAAATTTCCATTATTATAAAGCAATATAAAATAACTTCAATACCATCCACTACTTTTGAAATACATGTATTTAAATTCATTACCAAAAAACAATAGTTACCTTTTCTTGGTGAATATACTTTAGATTAATTATATGCTGTTTACTTGAAATTTCGTAGTTTATATTTCATTTATTTTTTGGATTTAAGGGAAAAACGTTATTTGAGATCCATCAGACAGTCTTGGGATTTTTGAGGTAACTTATCAGATACACCTATTCCTGTAAACTAGCAGACACAATATCTTAGGGAAATCAAATATGATATATATATATACTACTGTGGGAAATCTGATGTTAATGTTTTCTTCCCCTTCCAGATCCAGTCATATGACGGGAGAGGATGATCAGAAGTGGCTGGAGTTTTTGTTGAAAGCAAACCAGCATAACTATGACAATATACTGAAAGTAACCTAAAGATGCATGGAGTTTGTTTGTATTTTTAACATTTCAACATGTACATTAAGTTGCTTTTATTACCAAAATAAAATAAGATTTAAATAGTAATTAAAAAATTGGTATTTAAAACCTAATTTTTTTTTTATAAATAACAGAATTTTTTTTAAAAATCATATATATAAAATAGATTTTATAATGACACTGAAAGATTTGACAGTAGACACGGCCTAAATAAATCCTGTCCATGTAAGCGATGTCTTCTCTGATGCTTTCTTTACTATTTGTTTATTTATTTATTTACTTAAAGATTTATTTTATTGCGCTAAGAATTTTCTATATTACTTCAATTTTCTGGTGAAGATGAAAGTTCATTTTAATGTAAATGTTTTTGACAAATTCAAAAAATACTGTTGGTCTCAACCCCTTCTAAGTTACTTTATCGTTTACGATATTTTGAAATGATATTTTAAAACATCTATTGTAAGCATGGTCAACGATTGTTGATACATCATTTCAAATCTATGCAAAACTGTAGCTAGCTCTATGGGAAAATCGGGTTCTCGTCAACCCGATTTCTTGTAGAGCTACTGAAACAATTCTGTGGCTATATGTTTGGTATTATACATTTTTTTATCGATACCATTTCACCATCGTTTACAACTATAATTATTCTGATGTTATATCACATTAAGTGATCATACTCGGGTGTCGATAATGTCGATTTTGACAAAATCAAAGCAGATTAGCATTTTTGTGCGTTTTCTAGCCAGGGAGGGTATTGGGTTTAATGGTAAAGGCGGAACCCCTGCGCATGCTGTATAGACCAAACATTAACCATCAACTCTAACTATTGTAAATATTTTAGATACTTAATTTTCTTTCATTATTTAGTATAACTTTATCCTCTAACATTAAAAACCGATACGGGATCTTCACGCAGTCGCACAAAACTGTACAGATTGGTAGTAAACTATCAGGAATTGTGTTGAAATGACACCACACTTAAACAGTATTCTGTACAAATCGGTAGTAACTTGCCGGTGTATTTGTATTGAAATAACACCACGCCTATATAGTGTACTGTATAATTCGGTAATCTGCCAGTAATCGTGTTAAAATAACACCGCAATATTATAACATACTGTACAGATCAGCAATAACTTGAACTGCCAGTATTTGTTTCAATTGAAATATTCACACTTATATAGTATAGTGAGTGCACTGTTCTTGTGCTACATGTACATTGATTTAAGGTATTCGATGTATAACGACCACATTTTGTACCAAATAAATGAATGGTCCGATATTCTTAATCATGATATCATTTTGAAGGTGTTATAAAATAAAAATAGTCCACCAAAGGAATTTTCAAAATATTGATTATGGTCCAACTAATTACACCTGGAATTTTGAATTGAAGTCTATGGGCAACGTATGTTTTCTTAAGATATTGTAAAAAGTAACTTAAAATTCGCAAAACGCTCTTGGTCAATACATGCATAAACTTTCTCTTTATTAAAATATGAAATAAAATGAATCATTTACCGCAGATATTTTAACGAAGTTAAAATTTTCTTTTTTTATTCAAGGATAGATAACTCTTTAAAAAAAAATTAGGTGCAAAATGACCGGCTCCTTATATGTTGTCTGTCATGTGAATTTGGTTCATTTCACTTTGATAGTTATCTAGCAATAAATATTTAACTAGTTTAAAATGATTCAAAATTGTTCAATATCCCTCCATTATACATTGAATACCTTAACGAGTCATTTGTGACTCAACATACGTGAGGAAGGAAGAAAAATCAAATAACTCGGCTTGAACTCCTCAATATACTACCTGGTAGCGTTATAAAAATAGTGGACGCTCTTGAATTGTCTTAATTTCGTTTAAAATACACGTTATTTCACCGAGGACAGCCAAGAAAGGCATTTTCGGAAATACTTGAGGAATATTTTTTTATTTTATTTTTCCGTCTGTCCGTAAACTTTTCACATTTTCAACATCTTCTCAAGATCTACTGCACCCCTGCGAATGTGTTCGGAATTTTTTCTTTATCGTTGCTATGTATGTAATAAATCCAGAGGTGCTCGAATGAAAGTTCACGAGACTTCACCGAGATTTGTTCAGTTCCTGTGAAATTCGAGCGGAAGTATAAGTGTTCGGATAATATTCTCAAAATACGTAAGTACTGGTCGATTTTCATATCATATTCTACTTTGATTTATGTTAAAACATCAACATCCTTTAAGATGTATGTCTTATTTCACCGTCTAGCGGTTATTTAAATTAAACGATGATATTCAGAACAGAGTTATCGTTCGTGGTCAACCACGTGTATAGTGGTTGATAATATAAACATTGGGTTGCTTAATAAAATCATAGCCACGTTTGATGCTTGTGGTGTGCAATACCTTGTTTTTTTAAAAAATAATGGGTGAATGTATTGCATAAAAACATAGTATATCGAGCCATTTTCAAGGAACAGTCTGCATAAAATAGTACAGTCTGTTTCACTATTGATGTTATTACTAGGTCAGGCGCGGATCGAAAATTAATTCTAGGGGGGGGGGATCTCTACCACGCATGTTAATTGTCGCAACAGCAGAAAAATAGCTATTTTTTGTATTGTCACATTTATTTCTAGAACACATTTTATCCACCAATTAATGAAGATAAAATTTAAAATCAATAAACCTCTAGAATTTATATTTGACTACAAGTACATAGATTCTCTTAAATAGACTATAAACACGAGGCACGATTTTTACTGCGAAACTGAAAGGGTCAAATAAACCCACGTGGTCTAAAATTTAAATGACAATAACATTCGCAAGGGTGTACTGGGCCAATTTCAACCAAACTTGGCACAAATCATCCTTAGGCAAAGGGGATTCAAAGTTGTGAAAATTAAGGGCCACACCCGTTTTCAAGGGGAGATAATTAGAAATTAATGAAAAATTACGAGACATTTTGTGAAAATCATTACCCCCGGGGGTAGGGTGGGGCCACAATGGGGGGTCGAAGTTTTACATAGGAGTATATAGAGTAAATCTTTTAAAATCTTCTTCTCAGAAACTAATCAGCTAGAAAAGCTGAAACTAGTGTGGAAGCATCCTCAGGTACTGTAGATTCAAAGTTGTTAAAATCATTACCCCCGGGGGTAGGGTGGGGCCACAATGGGGGCTCGAAGTTTTACATAGGAATATATAGAGTAAATCTTTTAAAATCTTCTTCTCAGAAACTAATCAGCCAGGAAAGCTGAAACTTGTGTGGAAGTGTCCCCAGGTAGTGTAGATTCCAAGTTGTGAAATTCATGAACCCGGTGGTAGGGTGGGGCCACAATGGGGATCGAAGTTTTCATAGGAATTTATATAGAGTAAATCTTTTAAAATCTTCTTCTCAGAAACAAATCAGCCAGGATAGCTAAAACTTGTGTGGAAGCATCCCCAGGTAGTGTAGATTCCAAGTTGTGAAAATCATGACCCCCGGGGGTAGGATGGGGCCACAATGGGGGTCGAAGTTTTACATAGGAATATATATAGAGTAAATCTATAAATTTTTTTCTCAGAAACTAATCAGCCAGGAAAGCTAAAACTTGTGTGGAAGCATCCCCAGGTAGTGTAGATTCAAAGTTGTGAAATACATGAACCCCGGGGGTAGGGTGGGGCCAAAATGGGGGGGTCGAAGTTTTACATAGAAATATTTAGAGTAAATCTTTAAAAATCTTCTTCTCAGAAACTAATCAGCCAGGAAAGCTGAAACTTGTGTGGAAGTATCCTCAGGTAGTGTAAATTCAAAGTTGTGAAATTCATGAACCCCGGGGTAGGGTGGGGCCAAAATGGGGGGTCGAAGTTTTACATAGGAATATTTAGAGTAAATCTTTAAAAATCTTCTTCTCAGAAACTAATAAGTCAGGAAAGCTGAAACTTGTGTGGAAGTATCCTCAGGTAGTGTAGATTCAAAGTTGTGAAATTCATGATCCCTGGGGGTAGGGTGGGGCCACATTGGGGGGGGGGTGTTAAAGTTTTACATAGGAATATATAGAGTAAATCTTTAAAAATCTTCCTCTCAGAAACTAATCAGCCAGATGATTCTTTATAATTGTTAAGGCTTTGGCTCCAGGACAATTCTTCGGCCTCACAAGAAGTTTTAGAGTTTGATGTAGCTTTATATCCCATATATAAACAATTATTAAGGAACTTTTTGAGAACTGCAATACTCATCATGTGATATGACTATAAAATCATCCTGTTAGAAAAGGGACTAATGATTATAAACATAAGAATATCCAAGGGGAAAAATGGATTTTATTTATACAGGATCTACATGTATTATTGTACATTGTCCAGATTGTTTGTATTATGACTCCATTAAGCTGATTTATCATACCTTTTGTTCCTCAGGTGAGCAATATGACCCATGGGCCTCTTGTTTATATTCTCTATATTTGTTTTTTCCATCACTGTCTAGACATGATGGAAAGACCCAAAAACAAAAATAAAGGAGGTAAAATAAAATATATAATCAATATTTGCTCATACGACACACAACCTGTAGGCATTATTTTACTCATATTCTATAAACTAGTAACGATACTGATCAGTTCAAGTGGCTGAACAGTCATAACGATTTTGACAATTCAAACCTCCGAAAAGAGGAGTTCTGTGTGAAATATGGGAATATAAAATTAAATTGAATTTTATATCTATAACTTTTTTAGTCATTCCTGATAAAAGCTTGAAAAATAAAAATAATAAAACAAAGATTAACCCTAATGGTTTATTTGTTTACCATAACATTTCCTTCTATCGTACAACACGATTGGTTAGCGTCACAATGTGGCGGATGTCAAAACTAGTTATTCCACAGAGAAATTTTAATTTGTGAAAAAATAAAACCCAATTATTTTTCGGATTTTTCTAAATTCTGTACAACGTTATTCCAGAAGATTTTTTGTCCATTTTTATTTTTTGTCCATTCAGCATGTCCGATAGATTTTAGCAAGACCTTCAGGGATCTGGTGATGTATTCAGAGCGGATGTCTTCCAGTAAAATGAGAAACAGTTTGCCATCACCCCCTTCCGCCAAAGTATGACTCGCAATTGCTGTCTCGTATCTGCCCCACTGGTCATCCATGAAGTTGTTCGAAAGAACCAGTATGAACTTTCTACTGAAATCTATACTTTCGAGAACATCTTCGACATACACCCCGCCTGGAATGATATCTCTCTCGTGCAGACAGAGTTTGTAGTTATGTTTCCTTTCTACGTGTTCGACCAGTTCCGCCATGATCCATTTCCGGTCACGTGTGTTGTATGCGACGAAGCCATCGTAGAGGAAGTCGTCGCGCAAGTTTACCGGCGGAGAAGTAAGTTTGTTGTACTTGCATGCATGTATATAATACTTTATATCCCATCTGTATCTCCTAACTACGATAAAGGAGAGTGCTACAAGGCATAACACACCGGCTATAATAAGGGCCATCACCACGTATTGATTCAGCTCATGGCAGTCAGCGGTATCAAAGTCGACGAGGGGAACCTCCTGCCATTGTGTGGGCGTGTTACATATGTACAGAGAGGCGTTGTCGGATGTTCTTTTCATATTGTTCTCATACCATAACTTGAACCACTCCAAACTACAGACACAATCGAAGGGGTTTGATGAGAGATCAATCAAAACATCACTCGTATCCCAGAGAACCCTTGGTAAAGATTCAAGTGTAACTGATGTAAGCGCATTACTCTTTAAAGAGATATACTTTAATTTGCCAAGGAATTGAAAGGCTTCAGCATGCAGAGACTGAATTGAATTAAAGCTCATATCAATCGACGATAGCAATGGAAGATTTGTTAAGGTGGGGACGTTTTGTATGTTACAGTTTAGGATAGACAGGGAAGTTAGATTAGTCAGCTTAGAAAGCATCCTTGATGTGTTTACAAGAGATAGATTTATGTTATTCAGTGATAGATTTTTCAAAAAGGGATTGTAAAGAAGAAAAGTATAAAAATCAACCACATTCATGTATCCCTTTACAGTGTTTCCTATTGAAAGCTCTCGTAGATTTAGGGTTGCAAAAGCAAACTTGTTCACTTCTATGACACCCAAAAGCTGTTCTAAATATAGATATGTCAAATCCTTAAAATATACAAAAGCAAATGGCAGAATAATCTTAATGGGATTCAGAGAAAGATCTAATTTGACCAAAGCTGTTAAGCAATGTCCGTAATCTTCGAGTAAATAGGTCTCCGAGATTCGATTTCTGCGGAGAAGTAGGTTCTCTAATTTCGGATAAAAAGGATTATTTAAACCATTGCAAGGCCTCGGGAATTCTGGAAGGGAGTTCGATGACAGATCCAAAGTTTTTAGAGTCGGCAATCCATACGAAGAAAATTGTTCTATGGCGTTTTGGCTCAAATCAAGTGTTTGCAGATAAAGAAGATTTTTAAAACTCTTCATTTCCACTTTTCTAACCTGACTTTGTTGCATAATAAGGTCTGTCAAATTTGAAAACCATTTGTTTTCCAAAAAATTATATATAGCGTCTAAAGTATACAACAAATTTCCCGACAGGTTCAAAACCTTAAGGGTCGAGTACCCCAGTTTCTCAGTACAATTATCTAACATGGCGTTGTATAACTTATTACTGGAAAGATCCAACATCTCTAGTGATCTCAATGGTTCTAGAGTAAAGGTAGAAATTCTGAAAATATTACATTTATCTAGAGCTAAATTCTTCAAGGTAAGGTTTTCTACAGGACGAAAGAAATCATCGGAAAGAGAATACAATGGGTTCCCCGACATAACCAGAGACCGAATCGAGGCTGGGAGACCACTTGGTATATTGCTGAGATTTCTGTAAGAGCAGTCTGCGGTGTCCAAACCCCGACAGAAACAGACGGAGTCCGGGCAGTGTGACGCTGAAGCCATTTCATCTGGTGTACACGTATGTATGACCAACAACAGAAAAACTGTCAACGTCCGTAAATACTTCATAATCTGTCTATCAAAAGAAAGGTAATGAATCAACCGTGACAGAAGTCATAGCTAATGAGTACGTTAAAAAGAAAAACAACAACCCCCCCCCTCCCACCAAAAAAAAAACAAAACAAACAAAAAACAAATAAGATAAAAATGAGGACAAGACAGGACATTCTTTAAATGTCACTTGGACTGTTATCCCCTTAGTAAATGTACCATATTAAAATTTATTTTAACGTATCAATGAAAATGTGAATCGCTGTCCGTTAAAAGCTGTTAAAAAGATTAAACAGCTGAATCGCCGGTCTATGAAAACAATTTTTTATAAGGCAGACTGTTATATATGAAAAACTTTAACCTCCATTGTTCATAAAGTATAATAAAATTAAAATAGAGCAGCAAGATTTTAAATTATCTTTCCTTGTAATAATCAAAATGGTAAATGATGAGTTAAGTGTTGCCTTACCGTCCTTTCTGTTTCCTTGGTTCTGTAGCGTGGTTATTGTGTCCGTCACGGAGTCGTGTCCGGGAAGGAAAACATAAAATGATGTTAATTAAGATTGACAACCCAGTACAAGTTTATTTGTCATTGTTTTCAACAGGAGGATATATTATTATGTGTTTGTCAATATATATTGTCATTAAAAATGAATGCTAATAAAATCTTGTTATAAGCATCTCTGTATTATACACAGGAAATCGCCCACCTGTTCTGAATGTTTACTATCGAACTGAAGATACAGTGTTGGTGTATCCGTTCCGTTACATATGTTGGTGTCATCATGGTTGAGTCAGCTTGACAGAATTATATATTATTTATTTGAAGATGAAACGTTCGTCATATTTTTACTGTTTTTCTCTATCAATATATAATGCTTCGTGTTTTATTTTTAAGATACAAACAACACAACAATATATTGTCCGCTGCATGATATATTTTTGGAAGGAAAGTAAAAGGTTGCATTACGTAAAAAACCGCAGATAATTTGCGAAATCTTTATCAAGATAATCTGTTATTGAAAAAAGGTTTTTAATTAAATACATTTACATATGATGAATTGTTTTTTGTATTTTCGTAATCCTTTTTAACAAGGCATATGTTTATTAACTGTTTAACATTTGCTAGAGCTGTAGTTCACTGACAGAAACACTGAACATTTAACCCAGTTTGGAAGAACGACGATTGCAACGGTCCAATATCACTACATGTCGTATATTATGGCATTTGATGGTCAAATAGTTTCTCATGTAGTTTCCTAGACTGATGCGTCCTTTCTGATCAAGAATTATATCGTAATTCATTATAAAAGCCACCCTCTGAGTTATCGTCCAAGCTGAGTCGTCTTTGTTTATCCACATTGTCACATGGTTGTACCGTGTGTCTCTTCAAATCATCATCATCATCATCATCATTATCATCGTCATCTAAGATAAACTGTGATTCCCTTATCATATCATATTCGACATAAGTTTCCTCTGTTAAATCTGTGATGAAAAGAAAATTACTTCTAATATAGATTACTAGTAGAGTAGTATTTGTAAATTTATACAAACGAGTTATAAAAGATAAATGAATACTCACCTGAACAGTCAACTTCCAAAGGCCTCTTTTTCCTACATATGCAATATGAATTAAATTTATGTAATAAATCAACATATACTCGGTTTGAAATGCTATATCAGGAGACGATTACCGAAGCAAATGCAAACACTGTGTGTGTCAATTCAATTAAAGAAAATTAACCATTTACCTTTTATAAATCCAACAAATAAAAGCTGCCAAAGGGATTCCCAACACAATCAAGCCAACAAATTCGTATTCAAAACGCGTTGATGCTGCTGAGCTGTCATCATGTGATTTCTGCGAATCTGTTATGAAATAGTTTGTAGAATTTCTCCTTTAAAAGGTTCCCTATATCACTTTAAGTATAAATCATTACATTACAAGTATAAATAATTATGGACATTTGAAATTTTTATTTCCTATAAAAATGATTATTAAGGATAGAAATGCCATATATTTTACAATAAGATATTTCTCTTTATTTCCCCTGGTAACTTCTACTTATAAATAAAAAATAACATACATCACTTGTGTTTGATTAGGTTGATAGAGAATATATTAAGCTAATTCATTTCAATTAATTCAATTAAGTAGTTAAAGCTATACACGCTATAATTTGCGTCAATTTTGAATAAAGGGGAAAATGTATGTGTTTGATTACTAATAAAAGTTACCTTTATGCTGTTAATTATAATGCTCAATTCGATCACGTAACAAATATATCAAATATTAAACAATAAAAAATATCTATTTTCCTGCCAGGAAAGTAATGCCTCCTGGTAGATATCAATCTATCACGTGATATCGAGAGCTAAATTTAGCCTATCATGCCAAAACTGGTGAAGGGTCAACATCTTCATAATTGTGATAGTTTCACAAAGGAAAGGATATTTTCAGTAAAGCATAAATTTGTCCGATATACGAGTACAAACAAAAAAAAAAAATAAAAGCCTGTGAGTAGATATGAATACTTCCTTTAAAAAAATGACGTAGGCCTGTGTTTTTCCCCTATGTGCTATTTATAGATCCTATAAGTGTTAATGCAGAAGTAAGGGTATCGTGAATGACAAACGTATTTTTCTCATTATACATGTATGTATTTCAAATTAACAACTGTTAAGCATATTAAAAATCAAGTTGGATATTTAATTTGGCAAACAATAACGACCACCTAGTTCTCCGCGGACATGCGCAATGAGGTCGGTTTGCTCTTCCTTCATCAATATTCATGAAAAGGTGGCAGGAAAATAAACAATTAAAAATCTATATCTTTGTAACGAGATGGAATTCACCATTGTAATTTACAGATTAAGGATAACTTTTATAAGTAGACAAACACATGCGTTTTCACTGTCATTCAAAATTGACGTAAATTATAGCGTGTATAGCTTTAAACAATGATTCAAAATAAATAAATAAAAAACTAAATTGAATTCGAAATTATAAATTGATATAATATTGGCATCAAAAACAATTTTGATGAATGAAAAAATATCCTATTAGTGTAAAAGATTATACATTTAGTTTGTTTATCTGGATAGTTCGGTTGTGGAACATAACATTATTTTCGTAAAACTACACATTATATTCTCCTAATTACAAACAACAGAAATAAGCCAATATCTAGTGCAATGTCAAATATATATCTGGTTGATAAACTATTTGGAAGGTTTTCATGATTTTGATATTTAGTAGTTTAGTGTTTGTTTCTCTTAATGTTTTTGACGTCTTTCTAGAAAATAATCATATGATAATAACTAAACTTTCTTATCACTTCGGAGGCTATGATTTAGACAAATGTTAGGCACAACCTATCATGATGAACCTATCTAAAGAATATATGTTTAGATTTTCTAAACTACTAAAATAGAATATTTTTCCTCACTGTTTTCTTCTTTTTTATGCATCTTTATAACTACTAGTATTTCCTTTCATATTCAATAAGATAGAGCGAGGATGAAGACAGTAGTATACATTTATTTATAAATTCAAGTTAACACAAGTAAATTGTATCGATTCGAAACGCAAAAAATACTTGTTGATAACTTCAATAAAAGGGCAAGATTTGATTTCATTAAAAAGTTGTAAATGTTTTAATGTAATCAATACAATTGAAGTCTTACTTTAGAGCATTTATCTGTCTCAAGGTTATTGCACCGTCCCATTTGGACGATTTTTATTTTTAAAGAAGGGATGAAAATTCTGTGACTCGTAGGTGGAAATTCTGAGATACTCCGTTAAATGCTTTATGTTTAAACCGTAATAAAAAGAAATACTTACCGCTACACACACAGGTCTGACTATCACAATCATCACAGGGACAGCGTTTCCTGCACTGAATTCCACAGAATCCTCTAGGGCATGACAAGGAACAATGATGACCAAAACTTCCGTTACAGGCTGTACAAGTAAAGAAGGAGAAAAAAAACTAGCTACTGTGGAATAATCTTAACTCATTGGGGCCAAATGTAGTGGGTTACTGAAATATAACAGGGTCGGGTGGAAGTAATTTAGGTATTCTCCTATAAAAACATAAGAAGATATGACTTTAAAGCCATAAATTCATGGACGATGTTAATTCGTAGATAATAATAGAGACCAACGAAATCTAATGAGTTCACAGTACCTATCTATCGATCGATCGATCGATCGTTCGATCGTTCGTTCGTTCGTTCGTTCGTTTTAAGATACCTACGTAAGCATTGACCTTCCTTTAGGAAATACAGTGCACAACATTTGCCTGCTCTTCAATAGAAAAAAAAACTTTAAATTAATTATCATCAATTGCAGTTTGAAATGTATAAATCTATAACAGCCTAAAACAGATTTTCTGAATATCGATTGTCAATTTGATGAGTTAAAATACAACACATCAGGCAATGTATATTACTCACTTTCTATCAGGGAAACAAACTCCATTCTCAGACTCAACGAATTTGACTGTCAGCAAAAGAATTAACGTTTCATTTATTCGATGCATATCTGTCAGCAGTCACATGTGCAATATCGCAACATATTAGAACCGTTTGGTTTCAAGCTGATTTTTGTATCAATTGAAATTTTTTTTCCTGTTTTTTACTGAGAGATATTCCAGTGTTTCACAACTCTAATTTTATCGAAACGCCGGTCAAATAATATTGAAATAGCATATGTTCTAGCGAATGAAAGTGAGCAAATACGAGTGATATTTATACTGTTTCATACATTTAAATTGTTCTGTATTTTCACAACTACATCATGTAATTGTAAATGAGCAAACATAACGTAAAGATAAATTTTGGAAGTTAAAACGGTCATGCTTTAAAAGGGTTTCCTGAAGACAATGTCAGCATAAAATAATATTATTTAAAATCTGTATTTTAAAGGATAACTTTGTTATGAAATAAAAATTTAACGAAACTAATATTTCTTTATTACTATTTTCAATGATACGTATGTAAAAAATGTGCAATTTTCACTTTTGAACCTATCAAATATTTCTGCACTTTAGAATCCCTAAAAGTTTTATACAAACTTTTTGAAAAGACATAAAACAAAATAACTATATACCGGTATAAATTTGGTATCCTTTATAAGGTCAAAATTTCTACGAATTTCGTTTAACTTGTAAAGATTCCGGCTCCGATTTCTCGAAGAAAAAAATCTTGATGGTTCATCAAATTCCCCTATTGCTGCATTTGAAACTGTAGACTTCTTTTCGACTTTTTCAAGACCAACGATCAACAGCTCGAACGACTGTTGATAGTCCTTTTTAGCTCACCTGAACCGAAGGTTCAAGTGAGCTTTTCTGATCACCCGTTGTCCGTCGTCCGTCCGTCCGTCCGTCCGTCCGTCCGTCTGTAAACTTTTCACATTTTCAACTTCTTCTCAAAAACTTATTAATTTATAAATGGTTTACCAATTTAGGTTCATTTTAAAACGAATAGACATAAATATGTCAAATACTAGTAACCCTTCAAGGGGCCTCATTTATAAAAATAGATTTAGGTTGTAGCAACTCCTATGATAAACACGAAAAATACATGCTTACAAAATAATAAATGTAGTTGTTTAAAAAACTTTGAACAGTTATTACCTATGAGAAGTAGAAAAGACATATTTTTATCAACAAACCTGTCCAGGAGATTCTTCTCGAGCCCTGCATGTGTTCCCGATCGGAAAATTTTCTCAAGTCGGTTTTTTCGATAAGATGCGCCGTACTGTCTCTTGAATTTTTGTCGACACAACATAATGATGATTGATGAACAGTGCAATATTCAACTAATTCTATGAACAAGATAGTTACTGTATTTATTATTGAACACATATGTACACGATTTCGACTCCTCTGTCTCTTGGTGTGTTGAATATTTGTGCATTTCTGACTAATCAGTCAGTGTTCATCTGCATTTTACACTGTCGGACCAAAAAAGGGCGATATTCTACCTTGTCAAAAAATAATCATGATCATGTCATATATATATATATATATATGAAAAAAAATCACAACACCGAAATAAACTCAACTAGTTTCATTTTAAATCATCAGGAGTTTGAAAACATGTTGCTAAGTTACACAAATACACATACATACGAATACATATTTCTTATTGTGACGTCATAAAACGCTAGTATTATGTTACGTTATGTAGCCGAATTGATTATGACGTCATAATATAAAGATATACATTAAGTACGGGAAAATAAAATTCTCCATACAAATAATAGAAATATATAAAATAATTACGGGAAACAGTTTTTATCTGATACATTATATAATTATTAGGCATTTAAAACAGGTCTATATTTGTTGATAAACAGTTTTTCTTTTGCCTCACGTTCTTTTTCTGTGGTATCCCTCAGAAACTTGTAAAAAGGAAAAACGGTAAAATTAGGACTTTTATTCCTTGCACAGTTCCTTATATGTTGACGGACGTACATTGGTATTTAGGTTCCCTGTTACGTGTGTGGATTTATACTATTTATTTTTGGATTACTACGTGTGTGGATTTATACTATTTATATATATATATATATATATATATATATATATATATATATATATATATATATATATATATATATATATATATATATATATATATATATATATATATATGTAGATAAATAAAGCCTTGGTACAGCAAAAAATACTTAAATAAATAAAACAGAATGCGACAGTCCAAATTAAATAAATTGTTTACTGTTAGCGCTTTCAGCCATGTCGGCTCTTCAGACAGTTTTACAAAACTGTCTGAAGAGCCGACATGGCTGAAAGCGCTAACAGTAAACAATTTATTTAATTTGGACTGTCGCATTCTGTTTTATTTATTTAAGTATATATATATATATATATATATATATATATATATATATATATATATATATATATATATATATATATATATATATATAGTTCCAGCTATTTATTTTAAGTGATCTCACAATTAATGACATGAAAACTTCCTCCCAAAGGTATTAAACATTTCCTCGTTCTTAATTCCGGCTTGATCGACAAAATATCTGATAGCTGTTTCAATATGTTTAATCATGTGATAATAAATTATATTATAATTAATCGCCCGATTTAGCGGAACAACAGATATTCCCGATACCAGATATGATTATTTTGTGTTGATTCGTGTAGCCAACCAACACTCGTAAAAGTTTGCAAAAATAAATTGCTAATTATCTCACATCACTGCTTTCCTGTTAGGAAATTTCACACATTTAAAATTGTAAAATGCTAACTTAAAACATCATGATACTAGAATATGGCATATGTTCACAAATCCTTAAACTGTGTTGCATTGTTGGCATTACTTAGTTTAGGAAAATGTCAATCTATTTGCGGGCCACCTGGGTAGGTTACCTTACTCTTCATCTTTCAAATTAACCATATGATTACAAAAATAATTTGCGATTGAGTTTAGGAAAAAGTTAACTTTACAGTCATGTTATAAATTAAATGGTACTTTTTACGCTGATACTCATCTTGAATTGGCTCCTTTGGTTGTTGTTAGAAATCCGCTGGTTGGTTTTGCTTTGTTATATAGATCGTATAGGTTAGCAAACTGGGATGTTCATCAAAGGTTTGAACAGTGCTCATGATAGAATTTTAAAACTGACTCTATTCAAACTTCAACTCAAAATTCTGATATATCTTATTATTATTAGCTTTTATCAAAAATGTTCCCAGATTTTGTTTCTCAGAAACCATTGCTTAGTTACAGTCAATTTTCCAGTAAAAATATTAATTCAAATGTTGTTTTCAAATCATTTTGTACACAGGTGACATAATTGAAAAGAAATGAAACATCTGATAAAGAATTTATATAAGTTCATGAAAATGACCATTTTATCTATATAGCAATCGAATCAAATTAATCATCACAATTTAGTATTTCTAAACATTGCTTATTTAGTCGCAAAGGATTAATTTCGTGGGACTTCCTGTGAACACGTTTGGTCCTTTCACAAACATGTGAAATTTGCGGCTGTTATAAAAAGTGATTAATTCCAATACATTTTTTCCTAGTATTTCATGCCAAACATGGTGCATTTTAGAGCTTCCTGACAAAATATTGGGTGCATGAGACACGAAGTTGAAAAAAATCATGGATACAAAAATTGAGTGTCCGAGTAAGACATTTTTGAAAAACCGTACAAAAGCTTAATTGCTTTTAGATATTGCAAACGATTAAATTCTAAAACAAATAGGAGAAGGGTTCTATCATTACTGTATTCATTAAGTGAGTCCCATAGAATAATTTCTGATATTTCCTTAGCTTAAAGTTTTTAGTAGCTAAAATGTCTACTATACTAGAAAATAGTAGCAGAAACTATTATTATTAACATATATCATAATGTAATTGGAAAATATTGAACTACAATCTAGAGTTAAATGTAATATATGCCATTATATCAGACAAATTTATACATTGTCCGCTGCCAAAAATCGGTATTCACGACATTAGTGTCGAAATTCACAGGTAACGAGTAAAATATGTGGCTTTGTTGAATCTATTTTACTAAATATACGTATACTGTTCCAAAAAATGCCAAAAATATGAACTCAATAATCAAAATAAGAATTGAAACACCAGAGGGATAAGGTTTAAAAAAGAACAATTTTAGCTTGCATACCGTTAATTTATTAACAATACCAATATGTTATTCGAGTCAGCTTTTTATTGTATTCAAAACAACATAATTTGTTTCCATCCTAACGGTAATCTTTGAACATTTTAATTCAATGAATATTATAGGAACATATTTTTTCTCTGTGTTTTTGTCTTATCTACATTTTATACAGCACATTCTACTGAACCCCCCCCCCCCCAACTTTAACATGATAACATTCTTGGCAGAAGACCCTAAAAAATGAAACCAATCTAAGAAGTCCTACTTTAGTATCTTGGAGGAAAAAACATACAATAGAAAATTATTGCAATTTCTGCCCTGGAAAAACAGATTATCAAAATGCTACAAAAGCTAACATTTTATATGTGATCTGATGTGTATTATTCTATATATTAGAGGTAAGAAACACAAAACTGTACCATTTAGTTTAAATAGAGATCATATCAAACAACAAAATGGGTACCATAAATTTAATTATACTTATACTTATTTGTGTAGAATATTGCAACAATAGATGGTACAAATGGATCATTAAAATGATAAATTTCAGTTATCATAAATGCACTATGATGATGTTGAGCTAAAAATCACCCCCCCCCCCCCCTCAAATTATGCTGATCTTACATACAAAATTTGAAGTCTTAACAATTAGTTTCTTTGTCTTAAAGAAATCAAATAAGATAAAAAATAATTTTTTTTAGTTTATCATATAAAATGAGCAAAAATATATAACATTACCGTTTGCTATTTATAGAATACGTTTACCCAACGTTCTTAAAGTTTTGCTTGGCTACGATATTATTCACGCATAGTTAAAGTTAAAAGATAAGAGTTCAATGAACAATGTTAACATATTTGAATTAAATTAATTATTTAAATTGCTTAACAGAGCTTTTGAAAACCGTTTGTAAAATCAAAGGATTTTATTTGTTTCTACTCAGAAAAGAATTGTGTAAAGAAAAGTTTATTTTTGTTTTTATTTAAATCACATACTCTTTTTGGGAGTTGATTTTTAATCAACTCTCCTATGCAGTCACTCGGACAAACCGAAAGTAAAACAGTGTTTGGACCTCAGCACAAATCATTGCTCCTGACAAGACTTAGTTCTTGAAAATAATTGATGAATTCGATGTAATGTATGCTAAAGCATTGTTTTTCAAGGAAACTTATTTACAAATACCTTAAACATAGTCAGATTTTAAATGGTACGAACAATTTAAATATTCTTTGTAGTCGTATGTATTCCTACGCCAGAGTTCAATATAGTCTCGTTCAACTCGACGCTCAACTGTCTCCGTAAACCCTTGTCGGAGATTTACGGTGTCAGCCGAGCGTTTGGTTGGACGAGACTAGAGTTCAATATTGCTTGGATCCATACAATTTTCGAGAAATATTTCTACCACTGATACATAGTTTGATTGAATTAATTTTATCTTTAAATATTATTTAACATGATTCATATGGAGGTTTCTCGACATTCTAGTCGAAAAAGTTCAAAAATTCATATTATAAAAAAATATATATTAGAAACTACGTATACATGTCCTTGTCATGCAAAATAACATATCATTAAAAACATCGACAAAATCAACTCCCGTCAGTTCTTCAGTACTTTGATTCTTCAAGAAATGAAAGTTATGAACTTTGACTAACTTAAATTTTTCAACAGTCACTAACTCTTCTCCATATTTTCTTTTGGTACTAGGGAAAATGTATCATATATGTAGTAAGAAAAATGAGAAATAGAAGTGTACGTGGATATATAAACTTTATGACTACACACCAATGCCAGCTATTAAATTACAGAATGTCCCCCAGGATACTTTAACCCAAACAATGATATCAACTGCAAAATCCCTTGTCGTCATCCTTCATACGGAGCTCGGTGTGAGAATCGGTGTAACTGTTCCAAGGAGAGCTGCTATCACGTCCACGGGTGTACTGTAACCAGTAAGCAGCTGTCTTTGTTGATGGAACTCTAACTAGATGTTTATTTCTTGATTTTGTTGATTCACTTAGGAAACTATTGAGAAAAACTATTGTTGTAACCTGACCATTTCGTAATCTGGTCAGCTTGTTTTAAAAAAGTGCCTATTTTTCTAAATCGTTTACTACGTCCACGGGTGTCCTGTGACGAGTGAGCACTAAGATGGTACAGTGTTAGTCTCCAGGGGTGTCCTGTGACCAGTGAGTACTGAGTTGGTACAGTGTCTCATTTTAGTCAAGTTCTTTTGCGTGTTTTTTTATTGATTTTATCATACTCTTCTACTCAGTTGACGGCAAGTATGTGAAAAAGTAGCTCTTGTTTGCATACAATTTTTAAGTATTTTATACTGAAGTTATGATTACTGTTTGAATAAATAGGTTTAAAATTATAATTTATAAAGTAAAATAAACTTTTAACAAATTCATTATATCAACTGATGTATTTACATGTATTTAAACAACTATATGTTAAATATATGTTTCAAGGTACCAAAGGAACTATTCAGAAAACATCTGCGATCCATTATTTAACCACAACTTTTCACACAGGTAAATGATTATGCAACGCTTTATACAAAGGAATTCAAAATGAAGATAGACTGCTAGATATTTGTATAATTGGACACTATTTACAAGCTCTTATTGTATTTAATCTTCTTTTTAAGGAACACAGGAATTCATATTCATATTATATGCATCTTATTTACACAATGAGGCGGTATAAACGAATTGTATGTTTTTCTTTCACGCATCTCATGAAAGATTTTTACATTCAATTATTAGATAACATTTGCCTGTTAACCATGCAGAGATTTGTTAAAACAAAAAATACCATTATTCATCAACATAATAATAGTATAAAAAAAATAGAAATTGCGACTGAAATCCATACTTTCAAGAACGCCTGGAATGATATCTCTTTCGTGCAATCAGAGTTTGTAGTTATGTTCGATTAGTTCGATCGGTTCCGCCATGATCCATTTCAGGTGTCGTGTGTTTTATGCGACGAATATATCGTAGAGGAAGACTTCACGCATGTTTCCGGGAGAGAAGTGAGTTTGTTGTACTTGCATGCATGTATGTAGTACTTTATATCCCATCTGTATATCCTGACTACGATAAAGGAGAGTGCGACAAGGCATAACACACCGGCTATAATAAGGGTCATCACCACGTTTTGATTCAGCTCATTGCAGTCGGTGGCGTCAAAGTAGACTATCGACCCCAACCCCCCCCCCAACCCCCTGTGAATCTCTATCCGTTAAAAGATGCATGTGTTAGAAATATTTTAAACAGTCCATAAAAACGTTTTTAATATCTTTCATTGTAAAAATCAAAATGTTCAGTGATGAGTTGAACTTTGCTTTACCCTCACGTATGTTTTGGTTTTGGTTCTATAGCTGGTTTGGTTTGTCCGTCACGGTGTCCAGAAATAAAAAAAAAATCATCGTCATAAAGATTGACAACCCAAGTACAGTTTATTTGTTATTGTTTTCAACTGGAGGATATTTAGAAAAGTGTTTGTAAATACATTTTCATTAAATATGAATACTATAAAATCTCACTAAAAGTGTTTATGTATCTTTCACAGGAAAACCCCCACCTGTTCTAAATTTCTGTTTTGAGCGTTATTATAGAAAGATAATACGGTGTTGGTGTATCAGTTCTGTTACGTACGTTGACGTCACCATGGTTAAGTCAGACTGACAGAGCTGCTGAGTATGTATCATTTATTTAAGGAAAATTTTGTTCCATTACATTGTAACTCTAGCATATTATAATATGTTATGATTTAACTATTAGAGGGTTAATTCAAATGTATTATCGATTGCTACATGTACGTAAATATTGCTTAATGTTTGATAGTTAATTTGTTTTCAGTACTTTTCAACTTCGTGATAGATAAATCACATTAGGGGTCAGTGGTGATGGTGGTTTTGGTTGAGGGGATAGGGGAGCAGCATTTCTCTTAATTGTTCAGTAATTTGAATCCAACATTGCGTATTGGTCTAACATATAAGGGGTAAATTTTCTGCAAATAATTAATTCCGTTTTTTTAAAGACGTCGGAGGAAGAATTAAGGCGAGCGCGTGGAGATTTGGTACTTGATTTACTGTTAAGATTTTCTTAAGGATTTACGAAGTGGCAGCAACTATCTGACCGATATATCTGGTGAACTTATTAAACACCAGTTGGTGTCGGTGAAATATATAGTGTGAAATATATAGTGTTTGCTAATACATATTTTAATAGCAGCACCACTTTTTATATTTTACTTTAAAATATTTTTACAATTTCAATTGCTATTTTTAAACAGGTGTAAATGGTGACGAATATACGAGTATATAATGATTATTTCCTGTTGCTTATCCATCCGCGTGCTTCAAATAGTGCAAGTCAAAATGAGAGTATACAACATTTATTTCATTAAAAAATATGATAAATTGTGATGAATTAAGCAAAACAACTACTCAATGGATAATCTCAAAACATCATTTTGCATTTCTCTACAACAGACACCGATTTAAAGCGGCGTACTAATACACAATGTAAGACAGAAAAATCTCACGCTGATGTCGTACACTGGACAAACCGATCTCACACCGGTGATAAAGCTAGAAAAGGAGGAAAGAAAGATGAAAAAGAAAAAAAGAAAAGAAAGTAGTTTAATTGATTATTGTTAGGACTGAATGCGTCGAGGTTATCATATTCTACAAAACTAGTGTTTCCAAAACTACAAGTTGTCCTACTACTTTGAAATACATTAAAACTGCAAATAGTCAAAATGTCTGGACAACGTTTGTATATGTCTGTATAGCTCGAGCAAATAAAGAATAATAATTTTAAAGTAAAAAAGACTGTTCATCTGTAGTTGTACAGGACTTGGCATTTTCAAATTATTGTCAAGTAGATTCTTAAAATTGGTGATTCTTTCCAGTCATGAATTATATCGTAATTCATTATAAAAGCTACTTTTTAAGTTATAGTCCGATCCGAGTGGTCTTGGTTTATCCATATTGACACGTGTTTATACCGTGTGTATCTTCACATCATCATCATCATCATCATCATCATCATCATCATTATCATCGTATAGGACTGACTGTGATAACCTTATCATATCATATTTGACGTAATTTTCTTGTGTTATATCTGTGATGAAAAAGAAAAACATCTAATATATATTATTCTTAAATTTATACAAATAAGTTGTAAAAGATAAATGAATACTCACCTGAACAGTTAACTTCCATGAGCCTCTTTTTCTCAAGTGTGTTATATAAATGAAATTTATGCTATAAATTAACATTTACCCTTTATAAAGCCAACAAAGAAAAGCTGCTAAAGAGAAAACAGAATTAAGCCGATTAATAATAATAATTCGTATTCAAAACGCTTGGTAGTTGTTGATCTGACATCATTACATTCCTGCAAATCTGTCATGAAAGAGTCTGAAGAATTTATCCTTCAAAAGAATGCTCAATATTACACTTAAAGTCTAATTTATCAATCATTACATAACAGGTATGAATAATGAGGGGCATGAAAAAATGAAAATAACAAACCGTGAGCCATCTCAAAAATCCCTGAAACGAAATACAAATTCAAAGCAGAGCAATACGGACCCCCAAAAAGATATAGGTAGAATCAGGTGCCTAGGAGGACTAAGAATCATCTGCTGACCGGTCACACCCGCCGTGTGCTCTTTGTCGTAATCGGGGAAAAAAAATTCGGAAAAGTGCGTTGACAATTTGATGATTGATTATGGTCTAACAATTAGTATGAATAACCTCAGTCAGCATGCGACCCAGTGGAAGATTGTATTTGCTGACAAGGTGGTTGTATTGACTATAGAACTTACGAAAAGATGACTTCAAACGAGACTGTTGATAGTCATGTTTTATCAACTTGTTTGTCAGTAGCTTGCCTCGCCTTAGAAACTGTTCATACGAAGAGCATGCCCTTGCGTATCGAATCAACTAAGAGACAAAAACACCATATGCAGGAGAGGAAGGTATATTGCTACATAAGTAAGGATCGCGTTTATCTTAAAGTTTTGTTGTTAGGTTACCATCAATGCATTTAAAACATAACCTATAAAAGTTGATATTAAGGATTGTAATGCTATGTTCTTTGCAATAAGATAGATTTATAACTTACATATTTTATAAATAAATAAGTTGAAAGAGTATATACTAAGGTATTTAATTTTTTTAATAGTTAAACAATGGCTTAAAATAAATTTTAAGATATATTTGAATGAAAAAATATTAATTGATATGATATTGGTATTATAAACAAATTATGACAAATAAAAATAATCCTAATAGCATAAAAGATGTTTTATTTGGTTTGTTTGTCTAAATCGTTCGATTTCAGAATAAATCATTATTTCCTTTAAAACGTTGTATTATTTTTCTTATGGGAAATATAAGAAATAAGCCAACATTCAATGCATTTATAAACAATTTTACAGTTACTGTACTATTTGATAAAATTTTCAAAGTTTTGAATTTTAGTGATTAGGTTTGTTTTACAAAATTCATCGAGAAAATAATCCTCTTTTTAAACTTTTCTTTTTATTGCTCTCCGTTTCTCAATTTTATCTTGCATTTTCTTATCAGCAAGATACAAATGTTCAACACAAAGGAGACGAGAATAATTATACTTAGAGGTGCTTCGCGGTTTATAAAGCGTAAACTGCCCCAAGTTATGTTATATCGTATAACATAGGTAGAAATTATATTCATTCCTTAAATAATGATTTCATACCTTCAGCTTGCAGCTTCTATTAGTTTTTTTTAAGAAGGATAGATTTAGTTTCGGATATTTAAAAATATTATCATTTGAAAGCGGCTTCAATGCATTTTCAGTTTTCGGTATTATTATCTCTATATGCATTATATGAACTCATTTATAAAAATAAAATTGAAATAGAATTTAATAGTATATAGAAACACTTTTAAAATATTTTAATGACAAAGTTTGCTTGATATTTTTTGACCTCAGTATTGCATTTAAACCACGTTTCATATGTACAGGGAAAGCATTTTAAGAGTGCAAAATTACGTAAAAATTACGTAAAAATTAAAAATATGTTCATCTCTATAGCCTACAATCATTATGTTGTGGTATATTTTCCACTTATAGTATTTTTTGACAATCACAAAAAAACACATCGGGTCATATCAGGTGTAAAAAAAACCACTTTCGTATCGGTTAGTTCCTCGGGTTTATGTTTCAGTATCTCTGTCACTTTTTCATTGAGTAATGTAACGCGCGATTCCACCCATTTATCTCAAACTTGTTTATTCGCTGATAAGAGCAATGTAGTCAATCAGAGTGTATTTTGCTATCCACCAATTTTTCCAAAAATATTTAGCGTTCATGACTCGTAGTGTCTTCGAAGTACAATCGGTATAAACAGCATTGCTATTACAGTGAAAAACCATTGGAGTTCAGCTTTCATTTATTAGATCATCCGATACCGTCAATTGAAACATTTGTCGAATTTTAAAAAGGACAATAGAGGGCAGCAGCGATTTCACAACGATTTTTAGAGATTTGGGTTTTCTCTCTCATCTAGAGAAGAATATTACACTATAACCATACTATAAAATAACGATCTGATTAAATCCTTACGAAATACTTCCTGATTAACAACAATGAGTTTAACATTTATGAAGATGGTTCACATATTTGCTTTCTCATCACGTGTTACTCTCTATCAACTTGCAGTATACATACATATATATATATATATATATATATATATATATATATATATATATATATATATATATATATATATATATATATATATATATATATATAACTCGAGTTATTTCCTAAGGATATAATTAAAACACCTGTTGCAAATAAGGCAGCCACATTTGTTGTATACGTTTCCTAAAACCAATGGTATTTCAAATAGATGACATTTTTTAAAGTTTGATTTAAAGGGTGTAACCGATCAACATAGCCTGAACTGTTCAAGTCCTTATTGGTATATTGTATATTTACTGGGAAGTATATCATTTGAAAATTCAAACCATATTCTGTCAAATTCTAGATTGCTGTGATTGAGATACATTCAATCTTTATATACCCCCTAGCTACTTAAAACAACTTCAGCTGTTGTTTGTTGAATCTGTAACTTTTTTGATAACGAACGTGTTGTATATTGTCTGTACTTCAGATTTCTGTACTCTGTAACTTTAAGGGCGTAATCTTTGTAAGATTTTGCTTGCAATAGAGGGAGAGTATCAAAACGTGACAAAAATAAAAAAGCAATAATAAATTGGCTGAATCCAGGTAGACTTTGATTAAGATTTAAAAAAATAGAATCTTGATAGCCATCTTCGATCAATTATACTAAACAATAATTTAAAAAATTTAATATATTTTTTATCACATGTGTATCACTATCAGTTTATCCGACTAATGGAATACTAAATTATATTTGTCCGATTAAAACAAAAAACAAGTCTAAGTAATTGTTTGTTAAAAAGCTATATCAATGAATTTTTGCTTCTCTATGTTTTTGTTAAAGCTGTATACGCCGTATTAAACGCTATTTTTGCGACCCAAATTTTTTCAGAATGATGAGCTGTATTAAAGAATCCATTGTGACGAAAACGACAGATTATTCATTGGTGTTAATTGAATACAAAGGTTATTAATGTGAGGAGAAAGGATGGTTTCTTATGCATATCTAAAAAACATTCATACATGTGTGGTTTTGCGCATGTATGCGGGGAAAAGTGTACGAAATTACAGCATGTTGAATAGACATGTACACAGGTTTGTTTACAAAATATAAAAAATATGAAAATAGTTTATTACGTTGACAAAATATTCTATTTAGGACTTGATAAGTTTCCATACAAAAGAATAAATGTGAACAATATCTTTTAAGATATAAACTACCATTTTCACACCTGGCCAGAGAAAAAATAAACTAGAACGTCATTAATACCCCTTTTTGGGGCCATCAATACATCATTTATGTCTGTCTTTTCTTTCTTTTGTGTACAAATGCGTTAGCTCATTACAGCATGCCGACAATGTTTTCGCGTTGACATCTCGTTCACATGCTATAAAACCTAATGACACTACGTGCTCACGAATACTTCAAACTTGGGTGTTTACATTCAGGACCAAAACTGTATTCAACATTTTTTTAATACATTTTAATGAAATTGTATAATTTGCTAAAAGTATAAATGATACTTAAAAGAAAAAAGCCTGATGGAATGTCGTTTCGGTGTTAACACTACTATTTAAAAGACGACATATAGTATTAAACTTTCTACTCAACAATAAACGTTTTTGATTAAAATATTCTGAATAAAAAAATTATACTTTTTTATTGGTTGGAATAATTAGAAAAACTTACATCAATTTGTAAAAAAGATACGCATGAATGTTGTCATGTGTTTTTGACATCATATAAACAAGATTTCTCATAAGGCGAAGGTCCCCTCCATTTCCGGGGCAAGAGGGGGTGTGGCTTAATATTGCCATACTTATGATTCATTCAGCAAATCACATAACAAAAACAAAAAGTAGATTAGGAAAAATAATCGAATCCTTTCTGATTGCATCATCAAATGTTTAACATCATATCTTCCGAAGTTTCTTTTTTCCTATCATAACAGTTATGGTTTAAACATTAATTCGGATGTATTTATCGTTTTTGATATTTGAGAAATCATCAGTCTTCACATATTTTACGAATTTCTACCAATATATACTACAACTTCATATTGATATTACAAAAATGATTATTTTTTATCTCTGTCCTGAATAACACCGGAATCAGTGAAACTGTTTCCAGGAAACTAAATATTTCACTCTTTGCATAGTAAGATTGTCCTACCGAGTCACAGGATGACAGGGAAATGTATCAAAGGGTTGGCTTCAAGCATTGGGTTATACATTTGCCTTCAGCTTGATATTTTAACATTGTGAATACGTTTACATATGTAACATAATGATTTTTTTTTGTGATAGATGTAATTTGAACTACTCTCGGGAGTTCATTTTCTAATCAATAAAAATCCAATCTAAAAAAACCCATACAGAATTCAAAGAGTGAGATTTCCGAGATACCTCGTGAACCAACCTTCGATAATACGATCATATGTCAGACTCTGGGCATGTTCGTGTTAAGTTTGTTATCAGATACTTACTGTTACACACACAGGTCTGGCTATTACAATAATCACAGCGACACTGATTCATGCACTGATTCCCACAGTATCCTCTAGGGCATGGCAAGGAACAATGAGGACCAATACTTCCGTTACAGGCTGTACATGTAAAGAAGGAGAAATCTATTTATCTATCTATTTATCGATCTACTATCTATCTATCTATCTATCTATCTATCTATCTATCTATCTATCTATCTATCTATCTATCTATCTATCTATCTATCTATCTATCTATCTATCTGTCTGTCTGTCTATCTATCATTTTTAGATACTTACGTAAGCAGTTACCTTCCTTTAGGTAATACCTTGCACAACATTTGTTTTCTCTTCAATAGAAAAAAGCTTTAAATTTATTATCATCAATTGCAATGTTAAATGTATAAATATATGACAGATTTTCTAATATCGATTGTCAATTGGATGAATTAAAAATACTACACACCAGGCATTATATATTACTCACTTTCTTTCAGGGAAACAAACTCCATTCTCAGACTCAACGAATTTGACTGTCAGCATAAGAATTAATGTTTCATTTATTCGATGCATATCTGTCAGCAGTCACATGTGCAATATTGCAAAATATTAGAACCGTCTGGTTTCAAGCTGATTTTTGTATCAATTGACAATTATTTTCCTGTTTTTTCTGAGAGATATCCTAGTATTTCACAACTCTAATTTTATCGAAACGCCGGTCAAATAATATCAAGATAGCAGATGTTCTAGCGAATGAAAGTGAGCAAATACGAGTGATATTTATAGTTCCATACACTGAAATTGTTCTGTTTTTTCACGCTTACACAACTTCATCTTGAATTGTAAATTAGCAAACGTAACGTTAAGATAAATTTTGGAAGTTAAATCGGTCATGCTTTAAAAGGGTTTCCTAAAGGCAATGTCAGCATAATATACTATTATTTAAAATCTGTATTTTAAAATGATTACTTTATTATGAAATAAAAATTTAACGAAACTAATTTTTTTTTCTTCAATGAAACGCATGTAAAACATGTGCAAACAAACTTTCACTTTTGAACAAAGCAAATATTTCTGTTATTTAGAATCTCTAAAATTTTTATACAAACTTTTTAAAAAGTTGATACATACAACAAAATAACTATATATGATAAATTTGGTATCCTTTAAAAGGTCAAAATTTCAACAAATTACGTTTAACTTGTAAAGATTCCGGCTCCGATTTCTCGAAGAAAAAAATCTTGATGGTTCCCTTATTGCTACATTTGAAACTGTAGACTTCTTTTCGACTTTCAGCTCGAAAGAGTGTTGATAGTCCTGTTTTATCAACTTGTTTGTCAGTAACTTGCCTTGTTTCAGAAATTGTTTATACGCAGAGCATGTCCTTGCTATCCAATTAACTCCATATGCATGTGATGAAGGTATAAAAGTAAGGAAAGTTGACGATTGAAAATTGAATTTTTCATAAGGTTTTGTTGTTAGGTTACCGTTTTCTAGTAAAATATCTAAGTATCAAATAAATGACTCAGACTCTGTGATATCTTTAATTTCACGTTCATTGGGATACATGTATATCGAGTCGACGTAGGAATGGAAATAACAATTTTTAATTGATAATACGTCGTCGATTTAACCAAATTGTTGATTTAAAGGCTACAGGGAGCAATTTTTTTTCTCACGTATAAGTCTTTGAATAAATTCTGCTTCAAATGAATATAGAAATAGATTTGCTAGCGATGAAAAAAAATCTCTTGGCACCTTTGAACTTAAAAGAATGCATTCAGACTGTTCTGTCCTATCATCTTTATGAATATGAATTCTTATGTAAAATATATAAGTATGCTTAATTGAACAGTCATGATACACGATACCCCTGATCTTTGCATGACTATCTGCGATCATGATATTTATGGAGTTCCGCCAGTGTCCATCAGAACACGCTCCCACAGCTTTGCTAGTTTGCTTTTATTGAACACAGAACAAGCTAGGCAACAGTTCACAATTTATTATCTGCCAGCACAGAATCAATATACAGATAAATGTCAATGTCTATATGACAAAAGCAAAAACATGTTAACCACAAAGTCCATGGGTGTTGGAGAAAGGCCACACTGTCCTTGCTCTGATATGGAAGGTCTGGGGGTCCACCGAAATACCAACACGCAAAAGGTGCATAACGGGCAAGCCGGGGGCCTTGTGTTGATCACAAGTGCCAGAGATGTCCCATGCTTGATAAATGACATGTGGACGGGGATGACTCAAGACATAACTGTTTACCCGGTTTTCCGGTGATTGCTCCCTGGTATATACTCGTACTTGCTAACCTTTAGTACACCCGGTGAGCCTCCTCCCCCCTCTTTGTTAGAAGGTGGAGAAGGTCCCAAGTATGGCGGACGACTTGTGAACCCAAATCATTAGCACATGGGATGCCAATTTCCCAACACATATACACCGGCCCTCCGCCTAATTGACAGATTGGGGAAAACACACAGGCCAGACATGTCCCGAAAAGACCTCCCATTAGGTCCCCCAGAACCGCCACAGAGGGCAGTGTGACAGGTTTCCTAATATTTGAAATTAGTAGTGACTTATGAGTATTTTGTTGATGAATATACTATCACAGCTGGTTTGCATGGCCGCTCGCTCTGAGATGTCAAGCTAGACTTTTGTATATAATGTGCTAGCACTGCTGGTGTCAAGTCTCTTTACAATGACGGATTAGAGAAAGGCATGTTGTCCGGACATCTTCCAGTAAGGTTCTGATGAATCTGAAAGATATGAAAGACCGGGCGCAGATTACTGAGCTTAAGTGAAAAGGTTTAGGCAAATTTTGGTAGAAAAAATTAAAATAATTAACATTTAGATTAACTAATTTAAAGTCAGGGCTGGAGGGGAGGGTTTTTCAGAGGTAGTTTTCAATAAAGGGAAAAAGGAAGAGGAAGTAGAGGAATTTGATAGCTTGTACCAAGAATTACCTTTACTTCCTGTGCATATTTTTGGCAATTAGTACGGAGTTTTTTCCCCTTGTGATAACTTGTACAATTCTATGTATCACCGTTAAATATGTTTTTTTCCTATATTCCGTCAATTAAGTTTGATTATTTGTATATTGCATAAAATAATCATTATTATTTTAAAAATACTTATATTTTACCGTAGTTTATTTTTCATATGAACTTAATACTTAGCTTAATATGTTTAATTAATTTGTTTTATAACTTTATAGACTTAAATAATTTTGACTGGTGTATGCATGTCCTTTGTTCTTTACTATAAAGGAAGTCGATAGGCAACGAATTTAGATAGAATGATTTAAAAAATAAAATGCACATTTAATATAAAGTAAAAAATGCTGTAATCTTAAAATTAAGGTTAAGCAGTATACAGAAACTGTCTTTTTGTTGGCGTAAATGAAGGCGACCACACAACAAACGCTTCATTCACTGCAGATTCTTAATTACAACCGAGAAACTAATATCCACAAAAAATTGCGAGAGGCAACCCTCACGGAATTTAAAGTTTCTTTTTTAAACAGTTATGAACTATAGAAAATTTAAACAAAAAATGTTACTCGTGATTTTATATTATCGTGACAGCAGAATGGCGGAATTAGGTACTCGCGTGAAATTAGGAAATAACGTTTAGCATCTTAGATTGTTGAGAATAAACAACCAAAGTCAAAGCAATACCTTAAAAATGGTATTTCCCGACAACTTAATCTGTTTCTATATTTTTAAGTGATTCATGCAATGTCACAGTTCTCATTGAGTAGAATTAAGTATGTGTATGAAGTAATCCTAAGAACATTTGATGATTATATGACAATCATAAACTGAATTGTTTGTAGACACAATATAATGATGGTTGATGAACAGTGCAATATTCAACTAATTCTATGAACAAGTAAGTTACTGTCTTTATTATTGGACACATATGTACACCTCGACTCATCATTCTCTTAGTGTTGTAACGGACCTGAGTGCTTGCTATTGCACAAGTATATATTCGTGATCCTGCACGAGAATAACCCGTGAATTTATTTCAACCAAATTACGAATTCCTTGTAAATATTGCCTCTTTTGATAAAACACAAGAATTGGCTGTGTTTGGACTCGTATATAAGTTATTACCGACGGTAATAGATATAAGACTTATTTAAAGTTTACGTAAATTTATTCAACAAAGAAATAACAAGTAACAAGACGTATAACTGATCAAAAATAACAAGTACATATACAATTAATTCACTGACAATCGGGAATTACCCGAATCGAACAGTGAGACTACAGCACAACCTTCGTGTGTACGTTAATTTAATAAAGGGGGGGGGGGCGCACTAAACGAGAATGACTCGATTAGTGTACAACTAATTATTGCTAAAAATCGAGAAATAATCTAGAATTACCAGACTATATCTCACTTAACTGTTAACGCAAAACTTTGCCAATTACTTACTATAATTTATAAATCTAAAAATAATGTTACTTACAAATTATCCCTACTGTAAACAGTATTATCAAATATCGATAATTCACTTATTTAGAATAATAAAATTCCAAAGAACTAATAACGATTACTTATTATTTAATCGGTAAGACTTCAGAGATTCATCCTTTGTCTAACCGTAAATAAAACGAGCTATGTCGCCTGTATTGAAATTAATCCAATACAAACTCCCTAAATATTAATTAATATCGTGTAATATAGCATTGAATCATGATTTTTTTAAGTATACACTCTCATAACTGCAGTGGTGTGTGCATACAAATTGAGTAACGCGCGTGAACTGATTTTCGCTTGTGACGTTGCGTGTTTACAGCGTTCAACGTTTGTGACGTCATAATTAAACTCGTCAATTTGACCTTTGACTACTTGTTGCATTTGAAGATCACAGAATTTAATGGAAAAACACAGTAAAATGTAAATGAACGAGATTAACCCGTGATACTACGATGAAATAATAAAATAAATTTCTCAAATCCCCTAATTTTACCAAAATAATCGAATTAGTAAAAAAAAACCCCTCTAACCTCAATTGCAAAACCCTGAGTCTTCTGAAAAGATTGATCTCTCCTTTTTATACACATACGGAGTCCCCCCGGCGACCCACGCACTTCCCTAGGGATCAACGGCGGATCACCGGAAGCACCAGCAGCCGCCGGCAATAACATCGACTAATGTATAAAATATAATTCAACAATTAAATTGGGTGTTTACACAATATGTGACAAATAAAATCATAGCAATACAGTTTTATACAGAAATCGCTATAAAATCTAGTGCACAAAAGTTATGATTTACATCGAGCGTGATATTTTGAAATTCCATAACACTAATGGCGGTATGTAGAAACGAAAAGTACTTGCTTGGAAAAATCATGAAAACATTTAAAGTAGAGTTTGCCAACAAAAATAAAAGACCTGGAAGATTGAAATAAAATCAAATAATCACGTTCATCTGTTGCAGTAAGTAATAATAGAACAAATTATGACATCTCGCTGTAAAATACAATCGGTAAATAAAGGGAACATGTCAAAAGTAGTACATACGTGTGCACTATCAAAATACAATTCTACATTGTGTCACAATCGTCACATTGTGTTGAATATATCTGCATTTCTGACTAATCAGTCGGTGTTCATCTGCATTTTACACTGTCGGACCAAAAAGGGCGATATTCTACCTTGTCAAAAAATAAGTATGATCATGTCATATTATATATATATATATATATATATATATATATATATATATATATATATATATATATATATATATATATATATATATATATATATATATATATATATATATATATATATATATATATATATATATATATATAGTTCAAGTGATCTCACAATTAACGACATGAAAACTTCCTCCCAAAGGTTTTAAACATTTCCTCGTTCTTAATTCCGGCTTGATCGATAAAATATCTGATAGGCGTGGCAATATTTTTCTCTGATATGCAAAACTTAAACATGTTATTTATTTGATTATTTTTCTTTAAAGATATTGCATACAAAATTTATGTGATGATAAATTATTTTATAATTAATCGTCCGATTTAGCGGAACAACATATATTCCCGATACCAGATATGTTTATTTTGTGTTGATTCGTGTAGCTAACCAACACTCGTAAAAGTGTGTATGTTTGCATTCCGAAAATTTGCAAAAATAAATTGCTTATTATCACAAATCACTGGTTTCCTGTTAGGAAATTTCATGCATTTAAAATTGTAAAATGCTAACTTAAATCACCATGATAGTAGAATATGGCCTATGTTCATAAATCCTAAAACTGTGTTGCATTGTTGGCATTACTTAGTTTGGGAAAATGTCAATCTATTTGCGGGCCACCTGGGTAGGTTACTTTACTCTTCATCTTTCCAATTTATCATGCATATGATTAAAAAAATAATTTGCGATTGAGTTCAGGAAAAAGTTAACTTTACGGTCATGTTTTAAAATGAATGTTCCTTTTTACTCTGATACTCATCTTGAATTGGCTCCTTTGGTTGTTGCTAGAAATCCGCTGGTTGGTTTTGCTTTGTTATATAGATCGTATAGGTTAGCAAACTGTGATGTTCATCAAAGGTTTGAACAGTGCTCATGACAGAATTTTAAAACTGACTCTATTCAAACTTCAACTCAAACTACTGATATGGCTTATCATTAGTTTTTAGAAAAAATGTTTCCAAATTAAGTTTCTCAGAAACCATTGCTTAGTTACAGTCAATTTTCCATCAAAATCCAAATGCTGTTTTCAAATCATTTTGTGCACAATTGACATAATTGAAAAGAAATGAAACTTATGATAAAGAGTTAATCTAAGTTCATGAAAATGCCCTGATTTATCTTTATAGTAATCGAATCAAATTAATCATCACAATTTAGTATTTCAAAACATTTCTTATTTAATCGCTAAGGATTAATTTCGTGGGACTTCCTGTGAACACGTTTGGTACTTTAACAAACATATGTAATGCTTTGATAGTATAATAGTGATTAATGCCAATGCATTTATTTCTAGTGTTTTATGCCAAACATGGTGCATTTTAAAGTTAAATACATTCAAAATATAATTTCAATGAATATTTAGATATCGTCCTTTTATACTGCGCGTGTTAATTTTAGAACTGATGGAAGACCATTTTGCTGTTCATATAATTTTCCCAAGTACAATGAATGTGAAGGTATAGCTTTTTTTTTTGCCGAGGATATAAAAAGAAAGGTTTCTATTAGCCAGGCTCATTTCGTAGACTCTAGTTTCAGTGCACGATACCGGACTTTGACTGAACAACCATTGAAATCGTTCTCCGCACAAAAATGTAGTTCCAGCTTAAAAGAGAACGTAGAATGCATAGCATGACATTAAGTCATTTTATGTTTACATCAGATATATTTAATCATGAAATGATACCATTTATCTTTTTCTCTATAATGTTTTAAATACTACAAGTTTGATATGTAAAGTTGCTGAGCGGCGGAATACATTGTTTACACTTGTAGCCTAGATCATCCCGTTATCGTAGTCAAATTGTTGCGTGAGTTGTTTTAAAAAATATCTTAGTACCCTCTCAAATTAACTACTTTTATGATATCTATATAAATAATTAAATATGTATTAACCTTTATAAACTCAGTTTATTTATTGATAATCACTCAATGTGTCTATGTAGTCTGTAACAATACCAATCATCAATACAAATCAAATGAGCCCGGATATCGATTAACCTTAGACGGGGTGATTGTTATTTAATTTACAGAAGAGTGTGTGTGCATGACAAAATTAAGACTGAAACATGGTGAACGTTATCTTCCTGACAAAAGATTGAGTGCATTAAATGCGCATTTGTGGAAAATCATTGATGCAAAAAATTTATTGTCCGAGTCAAAAAGTTTCAAACGTACAATTTTTTAAAATTCATCTAAACAAGCAGTAGGATTTTATCATTACTATATTCATCAAGTGAGTTCCATGGGATCATTTCTGATATCTCTTACGCTAAAAGTTTTAAGTAGTTAAAATGTTTATTTTACTAGAGAATAAAACCAGAAACTACTATTATTAACATATCTCATAATGTAATTGCAAAATGTTGAATTATAATCCACAATAAAAAAGTCATATATACCATTATAGCAGACAATTCATACATTGTGCTCTCTCAAAAATCGGTATTCACTACATCAGTGCCTCAAGTCCCAGGAAACGTGTAAAACATGTGGATTTGTTAAATTTATTTTGCTCTTTACATATACTGTCCCTCAAATGCCAAACAATATAAATTAAAAAATCAAATAAATAAATAAATAAATAAGTAAATAAATAAATAAGTAAATAAATAAATAAGTAAATAAATAAATAAATAAATAGATAGATAAATAAATAAATAATAATTTAAAACACCAAAATAATTAGAACTACAAAAATATCTGGCATAGCGTTAATTTATTAATATTCTTGTACAGAAGACCCGGAAAGAAATAAATAAGTCCTACTTTAGTTTCTATGCGTAAATCATACAAAAGAAAATTACTGCAATTTCTGCCTTGGAAAAACAGATTATTAAAATGCTACAATACTTTCGTTAAAATTTAAATATGTAACCTGTAATGTATATTCTATATCATATGTAAGAAACAAAAAAATGTACCGTCAATTTTGAATAGAGATCATCTCAAAACAACAAAATGGACACTATAAATATTTCTCTTTATTTTTGTAGAATATTGCAACAATAAATCGGTAGAAAGTATTCAGAAAAGTAATAAATTTTAGTTTATCATAAACGCACAATGATGAAGTGCAGCTACAACGAAAAAAATACACTGATATTACTAACAAAATGTCCCTGCTCCATATTTTTATTGCTTTATTGGAAAATGTATCGTATATGTAGTAAGAAAAATACGAAATAAAAGTGCATGTGGGGATAAAATCTTAATGTCTATGCACCAAAGCCAGTTATTTATTTACAGAATGTCCTCCAGGGTTCTCTAGCAAATTAAATGCTGACAACTGCAGTTTACCGTGTGGTTATCCATCATACGGAGCTCTGTGTAAGAGTGTGTGTAACTGTTCCAAGGAGGACTGCCACCGCGTCCACGGATGTTCAGTCGACTGCAAGTACTAGTATATGATAAAGTAACTATTGCCTGCATCATAGTTAAAAGTAATTCATACTAAAGTTATAATTACTGTTTCAATGAATAGGTTTTACATTATCATTTTAAAGGTAAAATCAACTTTTAACATATTCATTATATAAACTGATATATTTGTTTGAACAACTATATGTTAGATATGTTTTTCAAGGTACTAAAGGAACCATTCAGAAAACATCTGCGATCCATTATTTATCCAGTACATTTTACACAGGTAAGTGATTATGCTACGCTAAGAAATTCCAAATGAATACAGACAGCTAGATATTTGTATAATGGAACAATAATTACACGTTCTATATTTCATCTTCATTTTAAGGAACATATGAATTCATACAATATATAACCAATTTACACAATAAGGCGGTATAAACAAATTCTATGTTTTACTTTCACGCATCTCATTAAATAATAATACGTTAAGGTAACATTTGCCTGTAAACCATGCAGAATTTTTTTTTTCAAACATAAAAATTGCATTATTTAATATGTATTACGGTGCGACCGTTGGGGCGAGCGCAGCATGTGATAAAATAATGATTGAATTATGATAAAACAATAAAAATAAAAGTAGCGACGTAAAGTAAATGAATTTGAATGCAGAATAAAATAAACATGCCTATTTTTTTTCAGTAAATTTTCATTATTCATAATTCATAAGATTTTGTTATCTATTTATATAAAAAATTTATCTCGAATAAAATGTGTTGAATAATAATGATTTTAACATAATGTACATTACAGTTTATTTTCTCTTTTTTTGCAGCAGACATTTTTCTTAAACTTACATAAAAACAGTTGACTTATCACAGAGTCTCCCGTTTAAAAAAAATCAAATTTACGTATAAAAATATTTGCTGATCATATAAGGAAAATGGATCCCCCGGTAGCATGTTATAAATGGAAGTGAAAATAAAGCCACTATTGAGCAGCTAAAGAGCTTAAGGATACTACGCACTCCCAATTCTTCACCCGGATTAGAATTTTCCTGATTTGAGAATTTCTTTTTCTTTTTGCTTGCGAAGATTTTTTGAATGATGTTGCCACGCCCCCTTTTAAAAAACATTCCTGGAAATTACAGTAAATATAGTGAATAAAATAAATGTGAGCATTTATCCAAATGAGAGCAAGTTACAGCTGTTTCTTATCTTTGAAGAAGTGTCCCCATTCGTTAGCTCTGCAAGATTTTGAGAAGATTTTGGTATTTATATTTCAGTAGGTTTACAATTACTACTTAGAGTAATTTCTACTTATTGTGACGTCAAAGTTCACGTCAGTCAAGTGTCGTCTGTCTCTTTAAAAAAAAAACTACGCGAAATATACTGTTTTGTTTACTTAAAAGCATTATGTTCTTGAAATTACATAATTTATCTGTTTCTCAAAAGTTCTACTTTGATTCTCGCGAGATGGTATCCAGTCTAGTGAGATCGACCGACATTGAGGAATTGCATTGTGGGTCGAAATTTACTGACTCCGAAAAATTCTGTCGGATCAATGTGTAAGAAATCCATTGTGACGTCACTCGAAAGGACGATAACTCCGTTAGTCTTATGTAATGGATTTTGCGTTGTGTCAACAGTATATTTACAATGCATGTACATAGTCTTTTATCTTGTTCTCGTGAGAGTGTGAAATAGGAAACCATAATTACAGGGAACTACTGGGACGATTAAAACAAGGCATTACTGGTCCGATTTACTGACGCCAAAAAAATCCGTTGAATGAATGTGCAAATAGTCCGAATTTTTCTATTCACATACGCCTTGCCGGTAGAGCTCGCTTCGCGCCGGCGCTGCGCGCCGGCGAGCTGCGCTCGCTATCAACATACTAATAGTTTTTAAAAAGTAGAACCTGGGATTGATTTTTATACTTTCAAGAACATCTTCGACATGCACCCCACCCGGAATGATAACTCTGTCGTGCAAACAGAATTTGTTGTTATTTTTCCTTTCTACGTGATCGACTAGTTTTGCCATGAGCCATTTCTGGTCACGCGTGGTGTATGCTACAAAGTCATAGAGAAAGTTGTCGCGCAAGTCTCCCAGCGGAGAAGTAAGATTGTTGTACTTGCATGCATGTTTGTAGTACTTTATATCCCATCTGTTTCTCATGAGTTCGGCAAAGAAGATTGCGACTAAGCATAACACACCGACCATAATAAGATCCATCACGACGTATTTATTCAGCTCACAGCAGTTCGTTGAGTAAAAGTCGACAAGGGACCCCACCCCCGCCATTGTGTGGGCGTGTTACATGTGAGCTGACCGGCGTTGCCGGATGTTCAATTAATATTGTTCTCATAATATATCTTGAACCACTCCAAACTATAGACACAATGGATGGGGTTAGATGAGAGATCAATTAAAACATCACTCGTATCCCAGAGAACCCTTGATAAAGATTCAAGTATTACGAATGTAAGTGCATTACTATTAAAAGAGATATACTTTAATTTGCCCAGGAATTGAAAGGCTTCAGCAGCAGAGACTGAATTGAATTAAAGCTCATATCAATAGACGATAACGATGGAAGATTTGTTCAGAAATCAGTCAGCTTTGAAAGCATCCTTGGTATATTTACAAGAGACAGATCAGTTATTAATATATTAATATGTCAAATCTTTAAAATATATTAAAGCAATTGGCAGAGTAGTATTTACAGGATAAAGAGAAAGATATAGTTTGACCAATTCTGTTAAGCAGTGTTCGTAATCTGCGAGTAAAAAGGTCTCCGAGATATGGAACCGTCGAGATTTCTGCAGAGAAGTAGGACTCTAGTGCTGTATAGTAAAGATTATTTGAACAATAGCAAGGTCTCGGGCACTCTGTAAGGAAGTTCGATGAAAGATTTTTAGAGTCGGCAATCCATATAGAGTTTTGGCTCAAATCAGGTGTTTGCAGTTTTAGAAGATTTTTAAAACTCTTCATTTCCCCTTTTCGAACTTGACTTTGTTGCATAACAAGGTCTGTCAAATTTGAGAACCATTTGTTTTCCAAAAAATTATACATTGCGTCTAAAGCATACAACCACATTCTCGACAAGTTCAAAACCTTAAGGGTCGAGTACCCTAGTTTCTCAGTTCATTCATCTAACATGGCGTTGTATTACATATTGCTGGACAGATCCAACACCTCTAGTAATGTCAATGGTTCTAGAACTAAACTCTCCAAGAGTAGTTTTTCTACAGAACGAAACACCGAATCGAGATTGGGAAACCACGTGATATATTCCTGAGATTTCTGTAACAACAGACAGCGATGTCCGGGCAATGTGACACTGCCTTACCGTCCCTTCTGATTCCTTGGTTCTGTAGCTTGGTTATTGTGTCCGTCACGGAGTGGTGTCCAGGAAGAAAAAAATCGAATCATGGTAATTAAGATTGACAACCCAAGAACAGTATATCTGTCATTGTTTTCAACAGGAGGATATATTATTGAGTGTTTGTCGATATATTGTCATTTAATATAAATACTATAAAATCTTATTATAATTTACTACTCAGTAGTTCTGTCAATCTGACTCAACCATAGTGACGTCAACCTACGTAACGGAACGGATACACCAACACCGTACTCTCTTTCTATTTTTTATTATGAATGATACTTTAAAGATACTTTAAAGGAAAAATAACCGATGTAATATTTTTCGGTATAAACACTACTATTTAAAAGACGACATATAGTATTAAACTTTCTATTCAACAATAAACGTTTTTGATTAAAATATTTGAATTAAAATGGTATACTGTTTTATTGTGTTGGAATTATTTTAAAAATTAACATCAATTTGTAAAAACATAAGCATGAATGTTGTCATGTGTTTTTGATATCATATCTACAAGATTTCTCAACGTCCCCTCCATTTCCGGGGCGGGAGGGTGTGGAGCTTAAAGGGTACCTGCAGCCCAGCCGATGTGAAACATATGTTAAAGAGTTTATTTACCAAAATTTAATGCAAAAAACTGCATCGAAATCGGTGCAAAAATAACGGAGTTACGCCTCTTCAAAGTGGCTATTTTTACCTGCTTTGGGAAATTTAATCAAGAGAAAACAGAATTAGGCGATAACGAGGCTTCAGCGGAAGTGACGTCACGAGGTCAACACGAGGGAAATTTCCTTACAAAGCTATACAAATTAAATTCGATTTTTCAGCCAAATTGATTGATATAGGTCTGATGTTTTGACGTATCTTGTTAATTTAAGTATTGTAGATCTAGAAATTTGTATCCGTTATTATTTTATTACAATCAGATTTCTTTTTAAAGGATTTTAAAATGTGTTATTCTCGTCGCCTTTTTACCGATGAATACGATATCTTAAAACGCTTACATGGGCAAATTTATGTTCATTATTCATTTTATTGATTACATAATATCCTTTCACACACTAGTGATCCAAGATAATGACACAAGTAAACAGGTAAACTAACGAAGCCACTGTTCCAGACACACGTGTATCTGGGGTATGTATACACAAGGTACACGAGTCTGGTGAACAAAGAGAAGGTTTCACACCTCTAGACTGGTGAATTGATTTGTGTATAATTAGCTACTCAATTGTTAAAAGATAAAACAAAAAACTAAAATAGACTGTGTAAAATCAAGCATTCGTCAGCTACAACATGTGTATAGTCCGTCAATCATTGATTAAAGAATCATGCATGCATGATACTATTAAATTGTAAAACTAATGTTCGAAGTAAATGTCTTTATTGTTACTTATCTTATCACTTGAATAATGACCAAATTTACAATTCAGCAATTGAAACCTTTTTTATGTGATCAAATAATTATTTCGGATTTATAATTTCTTATTTAATAAAGTGCAACTTTCTTTCGAGCGCTATGGTCAGCAATTAAACGCTTTATAACTCCGTTTAGCTTAAATTGTAATACTGACAACGAATCATTATGAAATCTAAATAAACTGGAACATTTTGACAAAGGATGTAAATAAATGTAAAATTAAATTCCATTATCGTATTTTTATAAAAGAATACGAGACAAACTTAATCATGCATGCAGCCATCTTGGACTTTCGCCTTGATCCGTTTATAATCCCGTGTTTATTTGTTAAAGAATGCATACTATTTTGATTGTTATTGGTCCGACATCAATATTATTGAATAATCGGGCGACATCATTTGTAATGTTATGCCTTATACGAGGAATAGACCCCGAGTTACCTTTTACGAAATATCATTATGTATTATCAATATTATTAATCAGTTAATAATGTCACTGAGAAATCATTCGAAAGAATGACAATATTAACAAAATATGTTTCTTATAACAATAATGCGTTGATTAATTGTCATTTTGCTACATATGGTGTACATTTATATGTAAAATGTGTTACACATTTGACGAAATTCATGAAGCAAACAATTGTCCGAATTCGGCATTTTTGTTCTATAAAATACGGTTTAAACTCAAACGACAGTATAATTAGTCATCCAGGGTTGATAAGGAAATAAAATACCAGAAAAAAATGTTCATATATCGATAAAACAATGCAAGAAAACGAACAGTTTTCATACGATATTCCTGTTTCTCATACAGCGGCGTTGACCCCGTGACGTCACAGTTCATCTCGCGCCAAATCGGCTTGATTCAAAACTCGTTCAGGTGTGAAATCGGGTTTTCCCCAAATATCTTGAAAACTACTTATGCGATCGCTGTAAAATTTTCAGGATGATGTTTTTACACATAGATCTCCATTATATCAAAAATTGACCGGCACTGCAGGTACCCTTTAATATTGCCATACTTATGTTTCATTTATCATATCACATAAAAAAACAGAAAAGGAGATTAGGAAAAAGAATCGAATACTAGTACTTTTTTTCTCATTGCATCATCAAATGTTTTACATCACCTCCTCCGATGTTTCTTTTTCCCTATCAGAACAGTTACGGTTAAAACATTAATTCGGATGTGTTTATCGTTTTTGATACATGAGAAATCATCAGTTTTAACATATTTTACGAATTTCTACCACTACTAATTGATTTTACAAAAATTATAATAATTTTTTCCTCTGTCCTGAATAACATAAGCATCAGTTAAACTGTTTTCCAAGAATCTAAATACCGTATTTCACTCTTTGCATAGTTTGATTGTCCTACCTAATCACAGGACCGCAGGGAAATGTATCAAAGGTTTGGCTTCAAGAATTGTGTTATACATTTTCCTTCAGCTTGATATTTTAACATTGTAAATATGTTTACATATGTAACATAATGATTTTATTTTGTGATAGATGTAATTTGAACTACTCTCGGTTTATCAAGTGAAGTTTGCATTTCCTTATCAATAAAAATCCAATTTTCAACATAAAAACATACAAAATTCAAATAGTGAAATTTCCGAGATACCTCGTGAACCAACCTTCGATTATACGATCACATGACTCTGAGAATGTTCGTGTTTAGTTTGTTATCAGATTCTTACCGCTACACACACAGGTCTGACTATCACAATCATCACAGAGACACTGTTTACTGCACTGATTCCCAGAGTATCCTCTAAGGAATGACAAGGAACAAAGATGACCAATACTTCCGCTACAGGCTGTACATGTAAAGAAGGAGAGAAAACTAGCTACTGGAATAGTTTAAATTCATGGGGAACAATTGTCGGGGGTTGCTTAAATTTCTCAGGTTCGTGGGGACGTACTTTTGTGTATTCTCATATACAATCTTAAGAAAATATTATGTTATTTAATTTGTTAATAAGTGGATAATAATAGAGACCCACGAAATCTAATGAATCCACTCTATCTATCTATCTATCTATCTATCTATCTATCTATCTATCTATCTATCTATCTATCTATCTATCTATCTATCTATCTATCTATCTATCTATCTTGACTTGATTTAGTTAAAGATACTTACGCAAGCAGCTATATCCCACTTGGTAATATAACAAACAACATTTGTCGTTTCTTCAATGAAAAAAATGTCTGAATTATCAATTGAATGTGAAAAGCATATCAAATGTAATTTTTATCAAACAAAAATTAAAATAATATTTCAGGATATTATCTTTTATTTTGATCAAGTCAAACACATGATGTATTATAAAAGCCAGTTACTCACTTTTTTTCCAGATGACAAATCCCATCTTTTTTTAGACTGAACGAAATAAATTGCGAAAGTAAGAACAAAAGTTTCATTTTTCCAAGGCATATTTTTTTAGAACAATACATGCATAATATTTGAACCAGATGGCTTCAAATCGGTTTTATTGCCAATTATAAATTAATTTTCCAGCCCATTAAATCAGAGATATTCTTGTTTTTTTTAAACACTTATTTTATCGGAACGCCGTTCAAATAAAATTAAAATTGCAGAAGTTCTTGCATTGAAAGAAATGTGTAAATATATATGGGTGATATTTTTAACAGCTAATGTAATGATTTCATATATACACGGCTGCAGCTCCTTTTTGGGTTTTTTTTTCTTACGAAAAAAAGATTTAGCTTTGGATGTTTAAAAATATTATCATTCGGAAATGGCTTCAATGCAATACCGTTATTAATCCGAATTGGTTGTTTAGCGAAATTCACATCAGATAATTTAGTCTTGTCAAATTTTTTTTTTTGCAATCGTTGAAACTACACAATACTTCTCTATAAAAGTTGGGAGTTTAGAAATGATTCTTAGAATTAGAGCTCTTTGTCTCCGATTCGTTAATACATAAATGATATCTACAGTTTAAACTCTTAAAAACTATCAGCTAAAGTGTTAATTATGCATGTTTTGTCAATCAGGATTCTACACAATTCAGCTTTAAAGGGACATGGTCACGATTTTGGTCAAAAATTATTTTGGGATTTAAATATTTACAATGCTTCAGTAAGGCATTTTGAAAAAGGCAACCAAAATGTGGGTGTCAATTATTGAGTTATAAACGAGTGACAGAACTTGCAATTCTTTGCTATGTAAACAAAACTTTTGATTACATTTTGAATGTTGAAGTGAAAATTCTAGTTTTAAACACATAATTAATGTGTTAATCGTGGGGAACTGTTAATTCATGCTTTGAATGAATAAGAGGATAGACAAATCAGTTTGAAAATGATTTTTACTGGTATATTTAACCCATGTTAACAAAAACAGGGCACGAACCTTGTTTAAATGACGAAGAATGGCGAGCCCTGTATCTTGCCTAAAATCCAACGACTGGCTCCCAAATTTCATTTGATCATTAGAAATCATTCATTAAGCATTGTGAATATTAAAAACAGAAAAATAAAATTTTACCAAAATCGTGATCCTGCCCCTTTAAGGCCCTAAACTTTTCAATATCATTAACTCCCATACCGCCATATTCTTGTCTTCCAATCACAGTATCTCTTTTTATACTGTCTCCTTTATTCAAAATGAAATAAAATATGCTACTTTTTAGTTGTCTAATACATTCAGGTATATTTATATAAATTATTTTAGATAAAGCTGATGAATTACAATCTATGCTTTTCCAAATAAAGTTATTTTTATTTTTTTTCAGGTCTCAGAAAGTTTTTCCATATTCAAAAATGAGTGGAACTAATTAAGTCAGTAGCATTGATTATTATCATTTCCAATGTAAATACCTTTTAATTTCATTAAATCGATTCTAATTACAAATCATCTACTAATTGTGGACCGATCAAAAAATTATTTTATAGTTAGAATTAATTGACTTCATACTTCGTTTTATGTGCCTTGCACTTCCGGCATCTTATATGTGGGTCACCTTTTAAATTTGTGAACAATAATTTAGTAAATTTCAACTCTACACACTGATAGAATATTCATTTCTTAAAATAATTACCTATCTGGGATTTTTTAAAACCTAACTTCGTTTTACTCCAATAATTTTTTTGAAAAATTATTCGATACTGGCAATTACTCGTCACCGATAGAACGACTGTAAAACTATGCTATTAAAAAAATAAAGAACTAGGTACAATTTCATACATATTTTGCCCTGTTTTAGAGTGAGTTTTAAAAAAACCCACTAAAATGTAACGTTTATTTACACAAAAATACCCATGAAATAAAAAACTATGAATAGTTACGTGATTAAACTTTCGCAAGGTTGATTGTGACGTCAAAAACAGTGCATTTTCTCGCAATTTTCATATAACTGAGCAAAAGACAAATGTTTGAATAGAGAAATATGCGGACACATTTTCTTCTTCAAAAAACTATTAGAAAATGTGCCATTTTTCATCATTTTTGACTAAATCTTCTAAAGTCATAACTTTTATTTTAAAATAAGAAACACTTTTTTAACTTGGTACTTTATATACACACAGGTTCAAGATGGTATTTGTGTATTTTTCTGAGATTAAACAACTTTTGAATTTTAGGGCAAATATTGAAAGAAAGTGTACCTTCGTCTTCTTATTCATAAGGAATAACATCGGTAACAGAAAGGGCAAAAAAAAAATCCACGGAGTAAATCCAATTGCAAAGAACACTTTTCATTTATTTTATGTGAATGGGTTATTTTTATTCCCACCACAAAGTGGGCTGTTTTTATGTTAATTTAGAGGAGTTTGAATAAATCATTATTAAGGTCTTCCGTTTCTTATAGTTTTCGTACTGTTTCCTCTTCTTCTTATTTTTTTCCACAAATTTTGTGCACGCGATATCTCAAAAACTATTCGGCCGATGTCAACCATTTTTTACAGATGATTGCCAGTGGTCATAATTCTAGAAGTTTTTTGAAATTTTGAAATCGTCACTTCCGGTTCCGATTTACGGCCGATTTTGTAAATTTTTACGACCAATTTTGTGCAGACATAAACTCAGAGACTATCAGAGATGTGAATATAAAATTTTCAGGATAGGTAGACCATAGTTTGAAGTTGTGCACAATGCAGGTTTTTTTACGCCAGTTTCGCAAAGTTTAGGAGCTCGCCTGGGCTTGAAAATTAGATACGAATTTTGAATCAAAATTTTCATACGTTTTGATCTGTATCTTTTTTTATGAGTTGATATTTTCCTAAGACATATATAATAAAAGTGGTAGATTTATGAGTTGATATTTTCCTAAGACATATATAATAAAAGTGGTAGAGAAGTAAACGTTTTTTTCAACAAAATCAAGAAATAGGGGCTGGCCCCTTAAATTAGGGGCCAAGGCACTCGTAAACTCTATTACAAATAACTTAAATACGATAAGGATTTTGTAATGCATTATAGAAGCAAAGTTGTTGATCGTAACAATATCTATCAGGTAAAATCATTGCCACGCCCATTTATTACGTAATTAGGGATTTTGAGGGGCCAAAGTACTTAAACTTTGACGCAATATATATAGAAAAGTAGGCATATTTTGTAAAGCATTGTAGAAGAGCAAATGTTTGCATTGATGAGTTTAATCGATTCCATTGATCAAAACACCAATGTCTGTCCCTATTAAAAATCTAGAGGGATGGCCCCTAAAGTATTCAATCATTTGTATCTCAAAATTGATCAACAATTTTAGATGAGTGTAAGAACAAAAAATGTTGGTATTCTTAAGACCTATTTTTAGGAAATCAAGAAAAAGGGGCTGGCCCCTTTTCTTAAGGGCCAAGACACTCGTAAACTCTATTACAAATAACTAAAAAAAACCATAAAGATTTTGTCATGCATTATAGAGGCAAAGCTGTTGATCGTAACAATAGCTATCAGAAAAAGTCATTGCCACGCCGATTTATTATGCAATTAGGGATTTTTAGGGGCCAAAGTACTTAAACTTGAATCTAATATATCTAGATCAGGAGACATATGTTGTAAAGCATTGTAGAAGAGAAAATGTTTGCATTGATGATTCTAATCGATTTCATTAATCAAAACACCAATGTCTGTCCCCATTAAGGATCGAGAGGACTGGCCCCTAAAATATTCAATCATTTGTATCGAATAAATATACAACAATTTTAGATGGTTGTAAGAACAAAAAATGTTAGTAATCGTGGGACATTTTGAATGAACTCAAGAAAAAGGGGCTGTTCCCTTTAATTAGGGGCCAAGAGACTAGTAAATTATCGTACACGTACCTTAAAAACGATCAAGATTTTGTAATGCATTATAGAAGTAAAGTTGTTGATCGTAACAATATCAGTTTGTAATACTCATTGCCACATCCATTGATGACGTAATTACAGATTTTAGGGGACTACAATCTTAAATCTTTAATGTGTTGTATGTGAAAAAGCAAAAGGTTTTGTTTAATCATTTAAAAAGATATTGACAATCGTATACATTATCTAAAAGAGAGGGGTTGAGTGGAAATTCTGAAATTTCATTGATATTTTAATGGTATCGTTTAAAAAATTGAACGGAAGACCTACTCGTTACTCGTAACAAGATCGTATCTAGTTAATTTATAGTTTCTTTTACAACAAATCGTTACCGTAAATTTCAATAGTGTTACTGTTTATTACAATTTTATTATAGAACAAAATGAAATAATGAAAAGAAAGATTAGTTTTTATGCAAAAGTAATGGTAACAGAAAGGACGGTAACCGTAACAATAAGGACAATTGCGTTTTTGTTTCTTGTACCGGTAATTTCTAGAAAATGACATCTGATGATAGTTCGGCTAATGATAAAATGTTTGATAAAGTTCAATAAGCATTAAGCATCGTTGGACAATTAAAGGATGCAAATTTACACTTTATTGTTCTTTCTGTTACTTCAATATTTGAAACATTTGGTAGTTTAAAAATAGCAATTATTTTTGGTTTTCTCTGAAAATTTTAAAAAGGACTAAGAATTACTTTTTGCTGGGATTGGGGTTCTTAAAACGTGAACAACCCAGATTCATGTTATAGCATATAAAATATGTTAATAGAAATACATTCAAATCCTTATTGAAAGCATAAAGATTGCACCATGTGTCAACCAGTGTGAATCTAACTAGCACCTAAATACTTATAAATTATTAACCGCGTATGACTCCTAACGTCGTCGTCGAACCAGATCTGTAAATAACATTGCTTCTTGCAGAATAAAAAGTCATCGGAGTTCAGCTTTCATTTTTTAGATCATCACTCAATGTAACAATTGCCTTCCCAAGAGTAGTTGATGCATTTTTATTACTGAAAGGAACAAAGGCAGCAAAAACGTTATTGATTTTAGTGATTTTTATTGATATAGATTTTCTCTCTCATTTAGATGAAGTACATATGCTATGAAATAAAAGTAAACTGAACTCATTATAATAATAAACAGGCTTTATGAAATACTTCCTGATCAACAACCATGGATAGAACATTTATGAAGATGGTTCACATATTTTCAAGTTTTGTCACAAGGTACTCACAATCAACATGCAGACCCCCGTAGATAGGCTCTATTTAAGGAATAAGGAATCGTTTATTGAGTATTCTGTGGTAACATATATTGGTCGACTTAATCAAATCCAAAAAAGCCCAAAATCCGTATTTGATCACCATATAATATTCAGAGAATGATTTATAGATATTTTTCAGATCTTGTTCGATTAAATATTAAAATTTTGGTTTTTATGGTGTTTTAATTTCGTCTAATTATGCTAACGCCTCTTGTGCCCCAACAGAACGTCATCCGCGGCATTGATGAAATGTATTGGACTATACGTTACAAAATTAATGCGTAGTGTTATCACAGGCAGAGACACTAGAAAATGTAAATATTTGGATATGAGGAAATATTAAATAAACTTATTAAAAGTCTAAAAAGATAAAAATATCATTCGAAATATTTCCTTAGGAAATACTGACACATTTGTATAACTTCACTAAAATCAATGATGTTGCTCATCTGTTATATTTTTCCTTTGAACTGCTGGTTTTGGAACATTGTTTGTTATTACCACTTTTTATTTTTAGATATAAATCCCTGATTGACTTTTCTGTAAAGAAGTCTTGAAAGTAAACCATTATGTCTAACCTTAATTTCCTTATGTCTACTGAAATTGAGTTCTATTTTCAGACCTGATGGGATACCCTACTGCTGTCCTTTCTACTTTTTAAAACAAAACGTATGTGTCGGTAAGTTATTGGCTTTCACTTTTAATAACATTTCGATATAAATATTGGAATATTATAACATATTCTAGCTTGTCTCGAAAATGCGCATTCATCACAATAACAAGTTAAATGGCATACAATTTCCCGGAAAAATTAGGGTTAAGCACATAAAACCTCGCTACTACACTTTTTACATCCTTCTCAATCTAGAGTATACATGGAAGGCTGCTTTGAATTTGTGTCATTTAATTTCTTGAATATATTCCTGTAAACTTTGATAGAACTGTTACAAAAAACCTATCCCACCAATCCTTCCGGAACCTAATGTTGTGAAACGCATGATTGTAGCATCTTCTAAAAATTTACACCCAATCTCTTTTTCTAGTTTTTTGTTTCCCTAATCATTATAGCTATGGTTTCAAGATTTTTATCACACACGTGTTTTGAATTTGAAACTTGATATAAATATTTTTAACGATCTTAGCTTTGTATTTTTATATATCATCATAACATTTCAAATCAGACTTATCGTTATATTACAAATATGATCATTTTATCGTTGCTCTGAAAAAAACCCTGAATCGCATCGAAATCAGTTGACGTCTATGAAGCAAAATACTGGTTTATACTCTGACACAACTGGATTGTTCTAACGATTTACGCTCGCAAGAACTTAATTTTGTGCATATCAATGTTGGGTAAATAATCTAAAGAGTATTTTGCTGAAAAAAAACCCCTAAAACATGTATCTGAACAATTTCATTTGATATTAAAAATACAATTAACAGTAAAAATTAGTTGATAGGATAAATAACATATCGATAACATAGCAGAACGTTTTATCCCAGGTAATAGGAAAAACATAAAGCATAGCAGAACGTTTTATCCCAGGTAATAGGAAAAACATAAAGTATCGCATGTGATGTGAATAGCATATATAATTCTTCCTTTTCTCCAACAATAAAAAACAGTGCATTTGTTAATTTGAGTAATTTTGAAAAAAATGTGTTTTATAATAAAATGTTTTGCATTCAATACAAGTTTGTATCTTACATGTATCAAGATTTATGTTTTGCCTATATAGCCTAGTGGTCAGCATGCTTTTTACATGCATTTCTTTGAGAACTGGTCCTACAGGTTGATCTAAAAAGCAACCGCGGGCCAAAACTAACGAAAGCTTAATATTTGAAAATTCATTCACTTCAGACAGCCATGTTTTTAATGAATAGTTATTGGAATATTTGTAAATTTATTTACAAAACTTTTTAGTAACGGAAAATCTATTTGAAATATATCTCAAAATCCTGTAAGGTGTGACTGCATGTACGTGCCTAGAGGTAAAAAAAACCCCGGCCGGGGGTTAACACTTAAAAGTATTGAAAGTCTTTGTAAATTGTTAATCGCATATATTCACTTTGGAAGGTTTTTTTCTTACAATATTGTGCATTTATTGATAAAGGATTATACCTTCTGGATTGAAGAAATTAATCAGTCATTAGTTTCGGTGTATTATTTAACAGAATGTCCCGCTGGATACAATAAGTCGCCCAGTGGTGACAACTGCAGCGTCCCTTGTCGTCATCCATCATACGGAGCTCGGTGTTGGAGTCGTTGTAACTGTTCTAAGGAGGACTGTCACCATGTCTATGGATGTCCTGTGACAAGTGAGTCTTGGTTTGGCACAGTGCTATATTCCTATTTTAGTAAAGTTCCTTTTAGTGCTTATCTTTGGTTTATCACAGTCTTCTGCTTCGTCGACCGCAATTATGTGAAAAAGTAACTATTGCTTGCATTGCAGTTTAAAGTAATGAATACTAAAGTTATAATTATACTGTTTCAATGAATAGGTTTAACATTATCATATCAAAGGTAGAAACAATTACCTTGAATTCATTTTATTACATGGTCAGCTCAATTTGCGTTGGGTATCACTCATGTAATAAATTTTTGATATTATACGGTATGTTCTTAGGCCAAGTGACGTCATAATTAAACAAACGTAGCTTTAGCCGGATTATTGACGTAGAATAAAAAAGTAAGAAAATCAAAATAATTCAGTTGAAAAGTGTAAAGTTATAAATGCGAAAGCTTCAATGCGGTTTCTTTTTTCCGAAATTGATAAAACTTTGCTGCAGGACTGTAGCTCCCGGTCTGAAAAAATTCGGATAGACGACCTGGGAGCTACAGTGCCTACCATAGGAAAAATCTGCAATTTACGGCGGACAAAAAATTGCGCTAGTTTTGGACTTATTAACCTTATTTTCACACAAATTCTGTAAAAAGAATTAATACCATTAATTTCTTCACCCAATTTACTACTGATATCGCCACTTTACTTGCCTCAGACTTTCTCTTAAAAATGATAACCGACCTCGGATAATGAAGTATGTTAATTTACGTCGAGATCGAGAGTCGCCATTTTTAAATGTAAACAAACTTGCACCACTTTAATTTACAGGGCTGCTGATGGTGTTCAAAAGAATATCAGAGGCAAGTGAAGTGACGATATCTGTAGTAAATTGTCCGAGGAATTTCTTGGGATCAAATATTTGGACAGAATATGATCGTAAATGAGATTAATCGTTCCAATACTAGCGCATTTTTTGTGCGCAGTAAATTCCAGTTTTTTAGAATGGGAGGCACTGTAGCTCCCTGGTCGTCCATCCGAATTTTTTCAGACCGGGAGCTACAGTCCTGCAGCTAGATAAAACTATGTTAAAAATGAAATGCTTGTTTGTTATAATCTTCAAGGGATTTTTATGCGTAAGGTTATTGACGTCTTATAGCAATGTGTTGTGCGGCTCAGAATTATAAAGTTTACAGAAAAGGTTTAGGTTAAACACGTGGTAAAACATGTGAGTAAAAAAATACCATGATTTGCAATGGTATATAATTTTATCCAACTCGTTTTTGTATCAATTTGCCAAGGTTTTGGGATAGAAAATACACAACTCGTTGGATACAAATCATATACCATCGAAAGTCATTAGAGATTCTAATATAGAAAAGTATATTTATCAACCGATATATTTGTTTGAACAACTATAGGTTAAATATGTGTTTCAAGGTACTAAAGGAACTATCCAAAAGACCTCTGTGATCCATTATTTATCATTTGCATTTAAAACAGGTAAATGATTATGCAACGTTTTTTAAATGAAATTCTGAATGCAGTAAGAATGCTAAATACTTGGATAATTGGACACAAAATACACTTATTGCATTTTTTTTTATAAGGAACAAAGGAGGTCATCTTTACATATTATATGTAACTAATTAACACAGCCAGGCGGTATTAAGGAATTGCATGTTTTACTTTCACGCAAATCTTGAATAAGTCTTACAATCAAATTCACAGACATCATTTTTCTGTAAACCATGCAGGGATTTTTTCAAACATGTTAAATGCCAATATTTATCAACGTTATTGTAGTTTTTTTTAAAAAGGTTCAACTACAAACAGTCTAAATAACTTGACTAACAATCAATATTGACTGAAACGACATGGAATCGACGTGAAGGAATTATTTGTTAACTGTTGAATTAGATATATTATACTTTCAACAAAGGCCTCACGTTTGCACTTATTACTTTAACGCAGTGAAGTTGATTTGCTCTTTTTCAGACACGAATTTGTTCTATAGATTCTTACCGTTAAGTAATGACAGAAATTGTTAAATTTTGAAATATCAAAATAAAAACGATGCTTTTAAATGTCATTAGCATAAATAATATAATATTTTAGAAATATATTGCAGACTTGAGTATTCGATTTATGGTTTAACCTTATGTCGGATTATGCTTATCAAAACATAGGATAGCAAAGCTTTTGTAAATATCAATGCACGGGAAAGATCGTCTTGAAACATTTCGAGTGTTTGTCGTTAAAAGTAATGGACCTGTACTATCTGCTCTGAATAATTGGTCATTAGCTTCTATACAACAACAACAGTGTCATCTTTATGACGAACTTATTGGAATTTGGATTTAGCAGGAATTTGACGAACATAAATATCTACAATTGTAAAGGTATATTAAAGTTTGTTAATTGGTTTGAAGATTTTACTTAGCTTGTTACAACCTTTCTGCTAAATAAACAATCTGATTTATTCTATACACAATACAATTCTCCACTCATAATATTTATTCCATACCACCTATTTCTGGACAGCTGTCTAACATTAAGATCTAGTAAATGATTCCAGACTGTCTTTTTGGTGCTAGAACCACCATGACGTCATAATTGATTTAATGAAGCTTTTCCCGTATATTTTATGGCTTTAATGAAATTTTGTAGAAAATAAAGCAATATTTTGACATTCTATATTCAATCACGGGAGAAGTAATCCCGGTACCTATATCAAATTTGACATCATTTTAAAGAGGAGGTCAAGAGCTTGTTTAATGCCAGTTTGAAGAGACTGTAGGCATTCTAGATCTATTTCATAAGTTAAAAATGGGCAATGGATTTGTTACTTATATCCTTCATATTTCATAGAAAATGGTTGTTTCAATATGATTTTTCATTGTGTTTTCCAAACATTTTAACCCAAGGTACACCCTATGAAACAAAGATATTGTTATGAATCACCATTAAAAGAGTTTATATCATAAATTTCATAAACCTGTAGGCACCTTTCATTTACTAGATTTATACCTTAATTCTACATTGTACACAACTAAATTTTAATTTCTATATGTAAACACCTACAAAAAAACCTACTAGAATGTGGCAAAGGGAACAATGCCATCTGGTGGTACCAATCGCTATGATATATCTTATTTTTTCCCTGTCTCTATCTAATATTTAATTTGTTTAATCAATTGTTTCAAAAAAAAAAAAGTATACAGAATGTCTATACGTGTAAAATGATTTTTTGTGTTAGATTACAGGTGCTCTTCATTTGTTTACCGGAATGACCAAGAATTTTGTCCACTTACCATTTCAAGATCACAAGGGAAAACTTGCAACTCGGAAACCTTTCTCTGCAATTCATACCGTAAAACTTCGGATAACTACTACAAAATTACCAATAAGAATCGCATCAGCTGTATGTCAACTACGGAGGAAGTAATGATTATAATAGTCAACCAGTGTCTAAATTCTCATACATGTGTGAGTATGTAATCAATGTTATGTCCTAATCATCATTTGTTAAGTTTGAATACACACTTGTTGAATTAATAGATGTGTTCTACCTTCTTATCTTTTACATAGTGTTAATGTTTTTAAAATGAGTTTAATAAAAGAATACTAGTTTGTGTATGGCAAACTAGCCTTCTCCTCAGAGTAACTGATATACAATATGTCAGAAGAATTAACATATGGCAATACATGTATTTAACTACCATGGCACAAGGTATCTTTGAATGCAACGAACAAAAGTGTAAACAAAAATATAAAATCTATTCAAATGAACCCTTATATAACAAGCGGTGTAGATAATGGTATTTCAAATAATGAAAAACTGTTGGTGATAAACTTTGTCTAAGATAAAATGTTTAGTTTGACTATTCAATATGATATCAATAATATTTATTTAAAGCATGTATAATTATCTCAAAAATCATGTCAAATTTGAAAAATAAATGATTCACCAAAATTGGGTAAGTTTCAGAAATATATGCTCATGATACTAACATATTCAGTTGTCTAACATATATATAAATGTTTAAAAAGGTAGGTTTGTTACAACCCCATTAAAAATATTTATGGATTTTAAACATCAAACAGAAATGAAAACTGTTTTGAGGCAAAATTAGTTTTTAATTAATAGCTTAAATATTTTTTTCCACTTATTTTTATGAAAAAGTACACATTTGTCCGAGAGACAAAAATGATTTCAAGATTCTACTAATTTGATTTCAAAAATGCCATATCTTCTTACCCTTTTTATCGACATATCTCATCGAACTTTTTTTTACCATATACTGTTGTTAAAAGTCGTGGACGTTTTTATCATACGTTTTTTACAATAGCGTTAAAAAAATTCTAAACTTTATTGAGCTTCATTGATTAAATGACAAATAATTCTTAGGATCAAGTTTTTACTTTTTTCATCGATTATTTGATTTAAACTTAGTCAAAAGTATGCAAACATAATGGTACATGTAATATGATGTCGTTTTGAACTTAAACTTAATTAGTTTTGAGTGATCATGCAGTCATTGATAACTTCCTTACTGAGAGTTGAAAAACTTTCCTCATTGTTAATTATGGCTTCAGGAAGTTAGGAAGAGTTTCTAACAACTATTCTAATATTTTCACAATTCGTCACGGGGAAATCTCGTTCTACAGGCAGATCACCAGGACTCTATTTGTTCACAACATTGCATAATTTTCATACAATATATTAACTTTTGAACAATACTTGGGCGATTTGATCATATTGCATGTTGTTAAGTTTAGTATAAAACCTGATTTGCAAAAGAAATGCTATTAATTTATTCGTTATTTGTCTGACTGATGGTACTGAGTAAACTCATATTTATGTGTAACTAACATTACCACTTGAAGACAACAATTAATATTAGTAATAGTAATGTTAACTGAAAACTTTAATCGTGCTGTTCATTTTATCTTTCGCGATGTCATTGAAGAATCATCTTAACTGATGTAAATGAAATGAAAACAAACACTTTGAATAATATGAAACCTGTAGCATGTCAATGTTTTGGCTGGTAAGTCAAAACTCGTTACATTTGCAATTTTTGTCAGATTCCGACGTTAGGAAGAATAATAACCTTCATAGAATAATGATGTATATGTTTTCCAAACAGAAAGTCGGGAACGGTATGAAATTCTACAAAAATTGTTGTAATCTATATATACTTAACTCTATACTCTATAATTACATATGTCAATCCGTTCTTGCAAATAAAATAAGGATGTTTGGATAAGTGATGATAATTAATATTACTTCAAAACAATTTAAAATGGAAGAACTCAACATAGGGAATCAATTTTCCCTGCAATGTATTACCATAGAGCTCACAGCTCGATCATCTTCGAGGGAAAAAATTGTTTTTAAAAATGCACGGAATATTTAGACACGTAATACACACTACAATGGCTTTGGAATGCAAAATTCACATTTATTAGCGCTATCTGAAAGAGTCGTAGCGATAAACTTTGCATTAAAATACCATAATTCAATGCATATCACATTTGTTGACTTGTCTAGTCTGAGTGGTAACCGCTTTTGAGGCCCATTGCTAAAAGAGAGACTATGTAACTCCAGTTAACACAACAACGATAACACAACGTTTGAAAACTTTTGCAAATGTCGGAAAATGCATAAGGCTTAAAACATGAACATTACTTTGAAGAACTGTTATTAATAAAGCACTGGATAATTCTAAAAATTTGAAGATTCAAAATTCTATTGATCCTGCAAATCACACACAATGATAAATAGATATGACTAACTGACTTTAATTCCTGACTTATTATAAAGTCATGTTCATTGGAATATGTATGTTTGATCTATGTTATATAAAGTATATATTTTATAAATGATACATGAACATAAAGTTTCAGGTGTCATTTACTTTTAAAGATTAAAACAAGTGTCAATAATGCGAGTAATTTGATTTGCCTACAACGTCAATTTTATGTAGTAAAATTCCAGTACGTGCATAAAGAATCTCATTTGCTTCTATTCTGCAGCTTACACAGAAACAAAACTTAAGATGTAGAACTTGTCAATAACCTTTTTAAACTCTCTTAGAAAAGACACAGATGAACACGCTTAACCATAAATTACTCTTTAGTTCTGAATTTTTACAGGGAAATTTTATTTCATTTATAACAAAAACGTCCTGATGGTGAGTTATGGCTTACCATTATCTGAAGTTTGTCTTATGTTTTGCATCAGTCTCCAACGGAATTTTTCAGTCTATCTGCAGGCCACCTGGGTAAGGAATGTTAATCTTTTATATGTCAATTTTCTCCTTGAGTCTGACGGTATACAAACTTGTATACCCTGGTGTAAAGCAATATCAATTGTTGCTCATAAAACATACCAATCTATGGTAAATATAAAAAAAGTTATCATAAAATGATATATCTTTATCCAAATTAAACGCGTAGCCTGACTACTCTTCTATGTGATTAAAAACAATGATATTTTGATACTCATTGCACATCTGATCATTTTTACCAACTTCAACAATAGAAACAAATAAGAAACAATAACATTTTGTTTTATTTTTTTCTTTAATTTTAGCCTGATTAGAGTCAGTAGAGGTATTTCTATCAATAATAAGCTTGCCGTTAAATAATTACACTCTCTGATCCCTACGTTTATTATTTGATATATCGGTGTACTTACTTACTTCATTATCATTTTGACAAATTATAACTCTTATTTAATAGGACAGATTGTCTAAAGATTACACCAATTTCTATTTGAATCCTTTTGTAGTCCCTTTCTTGCTGCTTACTTTAAGGAATGAAAAGAAAACCTGTATCATTTATTACATTGTGTTATTAATGTTTTCAGATATATTTTTAAACTTTAAAATTAATAAGCTTTGTAGAACAGATGGTATACCAATTTGCTAAATGAAAGCAAATGTTTCCATTCTATATCTAACCACGGGAAAAGTAATTCCGATACCTATATTCAATTTGACATCATTCTAAGGGGGGGGGGGGGGGTCAAGAGCTTGTTTAATACCGTTTTGGGGGAAACTGTTAGGCATTCAAGATATAATTCATTATTAAATATTGGACAAAACTCTGAAATTCATTACCTATTTTATTCATATTCCATTGAAAAAGTGGAAAACATGATTTTTCATTGTGTTTACCAAATGTTTTAGCCTGTAGGCACCTTTCATTTACTAAATTTTGACCATAAAGGAAAACAAATAAAAAAGCTCTTACGGTGTTTTTTCATTGATGAGCTACATTATCGAAATTAGTCTGTATAGAAACCAAACTGACTCCCACTGCAGTTAACAATACTTAAGACAATATGTCACCATCTTCTGATGTTCGTATTAATGGACACTCTTGACAGAAAGAGGAACAGGGAGTATTGTAAGGACTGTTTAACATTTAAAACAAATACATGTTTAATGAAGCTAAAAAAAGTTAGACTCTTCAAGATTAGTTCTTAACAACAGACACACAGTCAAATGATTAAATCATTAAAAGACTGTTCTCTCTCTCTCGCTCGCGCCCTCTCTCTCTCTCTCTCTCTCTCTCTCTCTCTCTCTCTCTCTCTCTCTCTCTCTCTCTCTCTCTCTCTCTCTCTCTCTCTCTCTCTCTCAGTACTTTAAACATTCAAAAAATCGAGCTCTAAACTAGTTCGATCGAATTAATCAAATAAATATCCGGTATGAAATATTTCCTGACTAATGTGATTGAAACAATGCATGAGGTTTTGGAGATGGTTTCAATGTTCGCATTATTCATCGCAGGGTACTCTCAATCTACTTGCAGACCTCCAGGGTAGGTAAATAGAACCTAAATATGGAAGGAAAATATTAAATCTACAACTCAACATTGACGCAAAACATAATATATCTTTATTGTTTAAGATTTAAGATTTAAAACATCAATTCAAAATATATTATTCAATATTATTTGATTATTTGATAGAAATTCAGAAAATCTATACATTTAGGTGATCTACTTGCTGTCATGATTTCGTAAATATTCCCATAAACCCAATTATCCAACAATTTGTATCATGCCATCGATTTGAGAGAATTGTTTTTATTTATACTTCTATTTTAGAATTTTAAATCACGTTATATATATATATATATATATATATATATATATATATATATATATATATATATATATATATATATATATATATATATATATATATATATATATATATATATATTGTAACTAGTGTCTAACTTCGTATGTCACAAGGAAGGAATTGGTTAAACTTCAACATGTGTCTAAATAATCCAATTTAAATAAAGTCACGTAAAATTTATCTTATATGTAGGAAGTGTTTTTTTCAATTTCAAAATGAAGTTTATGCAAGTGTTTGTGGGACGGGGGTGAGGGTGAGAATATGTGCTATTGATATCTTACACAGAACTCAGAGGGCTTGATAAGTTGAACTTCTTGTGACATTTTTGTGCATCATGTGTAATTTTCAACAGCGAAGTAGAAAATATTTATTTCTTTTTTATGTCCAAAAATATTTTAAACAATTAAATTTCAAATCTGAACTGGACTTTATGTTTTACGCGGGTTGTGTCAATCCTGAACTGTTTCAAAATATTTTACACTCGTGATAATATAGTAGAATTAATAAAAATTCCTTTTAATTTTATCCATGTACAAAAAGAAAAGGAACACATTTTGCTACCACAAGATGCTTTTTTTTTCAATATTTCAGCTTAAACAATTTTACTTTTACTCTCAATCACGATTTTTAAAACATTTTTTTGCAAATGCAAAGAATTTTTCAACAAATGCAAAATAAATTTTGATGAAAGATTAAAAAATCAAATTAAACCTAAAACCTTTGGTATACGTTTTGCATTACTATTAATAAATATGACCCGATACTTAGTATAGGTTTACACCAATTGTGTTAATTTTAGAGCTGACGGAATCCCCTATTGCTGTCCGTTTTACTTTCTAAAGAACAATACTTGTGAAGGTAAGTTCTATATCATGTCCTATTAGGGTTGTTTGGAAATTATTGAAACAACACAAATATTTTTTTTAAGTGACAAATTTTGAAAGTGATAAAATTTGGCATAAATATTGAAGAAACCTAAACAAATAATTAAGCAGATTAATATTACAAAATACTTAATAATTTTTTTATGCTGTTACATAAACAACTCGGTGGTCGAGGTGCTTGGCGCTGTCTAAACTCGGAGTTTTAAAACAACAACCTATACATTTACATTTTTAGTGCTGATGATCGAAATACTCACAGTTGTATGTACTTTATTTTTACTTTGTTACAATTAATTTTTCATATTATGATAGTATGAGGATTCAAAGGGTCTTTTGGGGTTTTCATACTTATCCCGCTAAGAGAATTTTCAGGCTATTAGCCAGATCCTAAATTCATGAAATTTGGCTTACGTTTTGGTTTTATTAGTTGAATGGATAACTTTCTTTTGTATTATGTGCGGAATATTTTTTCGGTCCCACCTTCTGCTGTATTGTTGATAATTTACTAAATGTATGAATTCTCACAGTTTCATGTTTTTATTCAGTATAACCTCATCTGGCATTTTTAATAAATGCTCTTCACACAAATTATTGTTTTTCTTAATCAAGGTAGCAGCATAACAGAGGTGCAAATGTGTTTCAGGTTCTATTCAACAGTAATTGTAATGTGTTTGATTTGAAATACGGAGACGGTACAAAATATGTACCAAGAAAAAGAAATCTGAATGCGACTATTTATTGTATTTTGAGGTCAAAGTGGCGCAGCAAGAATACATCAAATCGGTGGGAATCACGGAAGACCTTTTCTGGCCAAGAAATTGCTCAAACAAAAACCAATACTATGAATAGGGATAAAAAGCTTCAATTAATCGGGGTTTATTTACTAATTGCTTAACTAGAATTAAAACAAAGGGACTAAATATCAAGTACTTTTACACACAAACGGATTTCAACAGTTCAAAGATATATACAGAATGAATGTTAGAGACGTTTCACAGTAAGTTGATTTTTTAGAAGAAATACCTCGATTTTTTTTCACACAAAATCACGAATTGAGAGATTATGTAATTGTTGAAATTTTTAAATAAAAAGAAAAGATGAAAAATGAATATTAAATTATGTTTTCCGTTCGTATGTCAGGTGTTTAAAACATAGGAGCAAGGCGAAAATGACGTTGCGATGACTTTTTGGTTGCTCCGGGTATATGGGTGTAGGCAGGTTTGCCGGAAATGAACAAATGATGTCATTAACTTTAAAATTTTCACGTTAATAAAAGGTGTCCTAGTTTATTTTCTGGTCAAATTTTAATGATACTGGGTATCTTTTTTCCAAAGAAAGTAAGAGTAAATGTCTCAATAATTTCCAAACAGCCCTCTTATATTACGAAAATGAGTTATCAAAAGACTATCATTTATTGTAAAATGAGTGATAGTGTAGAAGGTTAACAGATCTGTTTTGGCACTGAATTTCGATGTATCCTTTCTAATTACAGACACTAAATCCTTAGGAAAATATTGAGAAAAATTATTGCTGTACCCTGGCCAATTCGTAAGCTGGTCAGCTTGTTTTTAAACTTTTTCATTTTTTAAATCGTTCAGACACCATTTAATTCTAAAAATTAGGAAAGATTTAAAACAAAGAAGATTATTAATTTAAAATAATAAAACCTGTATCACTTGTTTTGTTCACACTCTTTTGAAAATAGTACTCACTTTTTGTTGTTATTTCAACATTGTGAAAAATATTCACAACAATTTGCTATGATTGTGTTTAAGAAAACAATTACACAAAAATTAAAGAAAAAACCCCATAGTAATTAGCGTTAACATCTATTGCCTTCTATCCTTGTTATTATTTAAGACTACGCTTTGCCAAAGTTAAAGGGTACCTGCAGCCAGGCAAGTAGCATCGTTTTTGAAAGTGGGGGGGCCAGACTCATCCAAAAAATCTTGACAAGCAAAGGAAAAAAAAAAGGGGGGGGGGTATTTTAAAGTTTCCCAAAATCTTCAAAATCCTAATCCGTGGAGGGTGGGGGGGGGGGGGAGAGCTGGCGTAGTATATAACTTCAATTTCACTCCTAATTTTCTTATTTTCATATCAATTTTTAACATACTCCCAAAAAATTGGGGGGGGGGGGGGCAACTCCAGGATAATTCAATTTTTTATATGTGAATTTTTAAAAAATTGTTGCTGCAAGAAAAAGGGGGGGCAGGCCCCCCTGCCCCCCCCCCCCCCCCGATGCTACGTGCCTGCCTGCAGCCAAGCCGATGTGAAACATATGTCAAAGAGTTTAATTACAAAAATTTAATGCAAAAAACCGCATCGAAATCGATGCAAAAATAACGGAGTTACGCCGCTTCAAAGTGGCTATTTTTACCTGCTTTGGGAAATCTAATCAAGAGAAAACAGAATTGACGTCACGAGGTCAACAGGAGGGAAATTTCTTTACAAAGCTACAAATTAAATTCGATTTTTCAGCCAAAATGATTAATATAGGTCTGATGTTTTGACTTACCTAGTTATTTTAAGTATTGTAGATTTAGAAATTTGTATCCGTAATTATCTTATTACAGTCAGATTTATTTTTAAAGGATTTAAAAATTTGCTATTCTCGTCGCCTTTTTACCGATGAATACAATATCTTAAAACGCTTGCATGGGCAGATTTATGTTCATTATTCATTCTTTGATTACATAATATCCTTTCACATACGAGTGATCCGAGACAATGACACAGGTAGACAGGTAAACTAACGAAGCCACTGCTCCAGACACACGTGTATCTGGGGTATGTATGCACATGGTACACGACTGGTAAATTGAATTGTGTATTATTAGCTACTCAATTGTTAAACAAAAAGAAAAATAAACTAGACTCTTGTTGCAAAAGCAACAAAAAGGTCTTCCGTTTTGATATACATGTATCAATTTAACTGTCAGACATTGCTTCTCTAACAGAGAAAAAAGTGGATATGATAATTATTGTGAATGATATATACGGACGTTACTTACATGTAAAACAACGAGAATGAAAAAGAAATCAATTTCTGAAGTACTTTCTGTGACGACCGGAAGTAACGCCGAACTAAACAAAAATGTTAACCATTTGTACAATCATAAGTTAATCTTTCCTCAAAGTTTGGTTGTTCACGTGTCTGCCAAATCTAAGATCTCTTTGAAACAATATTTTTGTCTCGGGACCGGAAACGAACAAACGGAAGTGATTAATAAATACAAAAGCTGGTATTTCCTATACATTTGCTCAGCGTACATCACTGTGTGTCAAGCTAGATGAAACACCCAAGAAAGTCAGTTAAACTTGTTAAAAACATGATTTGTTTGAACCCACCCGGTAAAAACCGGAAGTGACAGTTGACAAAATTAAACCCGTTAAACACATCCCCAATCAAATTTTTATCAATCATGAAAGATTCGTGTCTCAATCACTTAAAATGACAAAAATCTCGCGGACATCAAATTTGTAAAAAACAAAGCTACATAGAGATATTTGAGATCTCTCACCGGAAGTAATTTTTTTTTTGCTAATTTAACATAATATAGATGACATATGTAAGATTGTATACTGATATTTTCATTTTATGTAAAATGAATAAAATATGAAAAAAACAAAAATTTTGAAGTGCTTCCGGTGACGACCGGAAGTTACGCCGAACAAAACAAAATAGTGTTAACACATGTACATACATAGGTCTATCATCCCACAAAGTTTGGTTGTTCAAGTCGTCAACGTTTTTGAGATCTCGTAAAAATAAGGTTTTTTGTCTCGGGACAGGAAACGGACATGCGGAAGTGCTCAATGTAAATTGTATGAAATATTTCTTGTATATTTGCCTTTTGTACATTATTTTTTATTTATCTAACTAAAAATGTCAAAGGGAAACAGATAAACTGATAAACAGCTCGATTTTTTTCAACTCTTCCTGTGTGGACCGGAAGTGACGGAAGACAAAATGAAACCAGTTAAACACATTTTCAATCATATGTCTATCATCCATGAAAGTTTCGTGTCTTGATCACTAATAGTTTCTGAGATCTTGCGGGTACAAAATGTGTTTAAAAAAAGCTACCTGAGATGATTGAGATATCTCACCGGATGTAGAATTTTTTTGTTGAATTAACATTGCATAGATAACTTATGTATAGATTTATACTGATATAATTATGTGGAAAATGAATTTTTTGCGTGAAATAACTATATTTGAAGTGCTTCCGGTGACGACCGGAAGTTACGACGAACAAAACAAAAGTGTTTAAACACATCTGTATACACAGGTCTATTATCGTACAAAGTTTGGTTGTTCAAGTCTTTACCATTTTTGAGATCTCGAGGTGACAAGCTTTTTTGTTGCGGGACAGGAAACGGACGACCGGAAATGAATTTTGAAAAAATGAGAAAAAAGTCCCTAGCGTTTATCATTTCCTATTATTCCTGAAAATTTCAAGGAAATATATCCAGTCATCTCTGAGAAAATCGGGGGAAAAAATAAGAATAACTAGAGCAAAGCTCGTTGCAAAGCAACGAGTGGGTCTTCCTTTAATGTCGAGAGTAAAGCTTAAAGTACCCGTAAGAAGCAGAGTTCTAAAACAAGAGTAACTAAAACAATAAGAAAAAATTCGAATAATTCTTGGTACGACTTAACAAAATCCGATTGATCTTAAGTACGACTTAACAAAAGCCTTACCGATTATAAGAACGTCCTAACAAAAAAATCCGAATGTGTTCAAGTACAACTTAACAAGAATTTTGGTACGAGTTAATTTTACAGTTAACTTTACGCTTTTTTTTCAAACCAAGAACGCAGAATCAAAAATTTCCGGAAAAATCAAATTTTAAACAAACCCCAATTGATCTGTAGTGCATCGTCCGATTTTAAAACATGTTTCACCGTAAGATTAAGCTTAAAAAATTCTTTGGTTTTTTCTGAATGATTAATATCAAATTACCGCTTAGAAATGAGTTATTATAAAAAGACTTAGTAGCCCTTTTAGCCCCTCATTTGAGGGGCCAGCATTTTTTTCTTTATATCAAATAAAAGGTCTTGCAAATATAAACATATTTTGTTCAACATGTATTCACGAATTGTTAAACGTTCTAAAGATATCTGAACAACTGTGTTTTATGGGCCGACCCTTTAACTCCTTATCGGGGCCACAAACAACAAATTTTTAGTTGTTTAGTTAGCATATTGTTTAGAACATTCTTTTTAACATTTATTTTCTACATTGCTCTTCAAAATATTTCTCCTATTTCAGATGGTAATGATTAAAGTTTTGAACTTCAGGCCCCTTGAAACCCCTAATTACATAATAAATGACTTAAGAATGGTACTATAAAGATAAACAGCTGTACAGTGAACATTTTTGCTCCTATAACTAATAACTAATTATTGTTCAGTAAAGAGTTATTGTAAGAAGACTTTAGAGCCCTCTTGGCCCCTAATTTGAGGGGCCGGCCCCCTTTTCTTGGTATCAGATTAAAGGTATTGCAAATATAAACATATTTTATTCAACAAGTGTTCATCAAGTGTTAACCATTCTCGAGATATCTGAACAAATGTATTTTAGGGGCTGACCCTTAAACTCCTTAATGGGACCATCAACAAAAAATTTATGGGGGCATGTTGTACAGAACATTATTCTGAACAACGTTTGTTATACATTACTTTTTGAAAATATTTCTCCTTTTTCAGTTATAAATGATCAAACTTTTGAATTTCTGGCCCCTTTAAACCCCTAATTACGTAATATATGACTTAGATATGGTACTGTATAGATAAACAGTTGTACAATGAACATTTTTGCCTCTATAATTAATAACAAATTATTGTCCAATAAAGAGTTATTGTAAAAAGTCTTTAGAGTCCTCTTAGCCCCTAATTTGAGGGGCCAGCCCCTTTTTCTTGATATTAAATGAAAGCTCGTGAAAATTGAAACAACTCTTGCATTACATGTTTTAACAAAATATTTATACATCAAAAGGTTTAACAAAAAATGTGCAAAAATTTCGTGAACAAATTTGATGCTAATTTTCAGGTTCAGGCGAGCTTTAAGGCCTTGAGCAATTTTCATAATTGAAAGCATGGGGGTACATCTATAGATATTCATCTACAATCCCTGAAAATTTCAAGCTTCTATCTTGATTAGTTTCGGAGGAGATGCGTGGACAAAATGACCCTTAAAAAATTATATAATCGTCAATATCTGAAACCGGAAGTGACGTCAACAAAACATTTAACTAAAAACATTTATCCCTTCCGATGTTCTATAAGTCCGGAAAATTTCGTGCAAATCGGTCGAATAGTTTTCGAGAAATAAAGCTTTAAAGAAGGCAGAAAAAGAATGTTAAGAATAATAATAATAGAAAGAAACAGTAGAAAAACTAGAGCAAAGCTCGTTGCAAAGCAACGAGTGGGTCTTCCGTTAATGTCGGAAGTAAAGCTGGAAGTTCCTGTAAGAAGCAAAGCTCTTGAACCAATAACAAGAGTAACTAAAATAAAAAGATGAAAAAATCGAATTATTCCTGGTACGACTTAACAAAATCCGAATTATTTTAAGTACGACTGAACAAATTCCTTCCTGATTTCAAGAACGACTTAACCAAAAAAATCCGAATGTGTTCAAGTACGACTTAACAATTATTTTTGGTACGAGTTAACTTTACTTTGAACATTACGCTATTTTTTAAACCAAGGACGCGGAAAAAAAATTTCCGGAAAAATCAATTTTTAAACCCCGATAATGCCCTAATGCATCGTCCGATTTTAAAACGGATTTCAGTGTTAGATTCAGCTTGATAAGTTCTATAAAACACATATTCATTTTTAATTTGATCAGAAAATTGATTTTTTCGAAAAATTTGTTTCACTTCCGGTTTCGACCGGAAATGACGGATTTTTATTTCCAGCCTTATTGCACATGTAAATTGCCGAATTCATAACCACAGAAAATTTCAAGACTCTATCTTAAAGCGTTTTTGAGAAATGACGCGGACAAATTGACTTTTTGCTAAGTTTAAAAATGACGTAACGTCAAAACGGAAGTGACGTTGTTATGGAAACTTTAATATCTTTTAGGCATTAAAATTGCACATAATCGCTGAAAGTTTCCTTCAAATAAGTTGAAAACTTTTTGAGTTATGAAGCCGAAAAGGAGTCAGAAAAAAAAAGAAAAAGAAAAAAAACTAGAGCAAAGCTCGTTGCAAAGCAACGAGTGGGTCTTCCGTTAATGTCGGAAGTAAAGCTGGAACTTCCTGTAAAAAGCAGAGCTCTTGAACCAATAACAAGAGTAACTAAAAAAAAAGATGAAAAAATCGAATTATTCCTGGAACGACTTAACAAAATTCGAATGATTTTAAGTACGACTTAACAAAAACCTTCCTGATTTCAAGAACGACTTAACCAAAAAAACAACGAATGTGTTCAAGTACGACTTAACAATTATTTTTGGTACGAGTTAACTTTACTTTGAACATTACGCTATTTTAGAAACCAAGGACGCGGAAACAAAATTTCCGGAAAAATCAATTTTTAAACCCCGATATCTCTTTAATGCATTGTCCGATTTTAAAACGGATTTCAGTGTTAGATTCAGCTTCATAAGCTTTATAAAACACATATTCATTTTTTATTTGATCAGAAAATTCATTTTTTCGAAAAATTTGTTTCACTTCCGGTTTTGACCGTAAGCGACGGATTTTTATTTCCAGCCTTATTGCACATGTAAATTGCCAAATTCATAACCACAGAAAATTTCAAGACTCTATCTTAAAGCGTTTTTGAGAAATGTCGCGGACAAAATGACTTTTTTTTAAGTTTAAAAATGACGTAACGTCAAAACGGAAGTGACGTTGTTATGGAAACTTTAACATCTTTGAGGCAGTATAATTGCACATAATCCCTGAAAGTTTCCTTTAAATAAGTTGAAAACTTTTTGAGTTATGAAGCTGAAAAGGAGTCAGAAAAAAAAGAAAAAGAAAAAAAATAATAATAAAAAGAAACCGAAGAATAACAAGAGGGTCTTCCGTTGGAAACGGAAGACCCTAAAAATAATAACTAGAGCAAAGCTCGTTGCAAAGCAACGAGTGGGTCTTCCTGTGGTGTCGAGAGTTAAGATAGAAGTCCCTGTAAGAAGCAGAGTTCTAAAACCAACTACAAAGAAAATTTCAGAATAATTCTTAGTACGACTTAACAATGTCTGAATGATTTCAAGAACGAATTAACAAAAACCTTTACAATTTCTAGAACTACTTAATAAAAAAAGTCCCAAATGTCTTCAAGTACGAATTAACAATTTCCGAATTATTTTAGGTACGAGTTGATTTAACTTTTAACAAAACACTATTTTCTGAACCAAGAACGTGGAATCCAAATTTCCGGAAAACTCAATTTTTCAATCCCAATTATTTTGGAATGCATCGCCCGGTTTTAAAACGGATTTCAGCTTTAAATTAAGCTTAATAAAATCTTCTTTGTTGCTTTATGATTTATTGGTCAGAAAAGAGTTACTATAAAAAGACTTAATAGCCCTTCTGGCCCCTAATTTGAGGGGTCAGCCCCTTTTTCTTGATATCAAATAAAAGATCTCGCTAATATAAACATATTTTGTTCTACAAATGTTCACGAATGGTTAACCGTTATCGAGATATCTAAACAACTGTATTTTAGGGGCCGACCCTTTAACTCTTTACCGGGGCCACTAACAACAAAATTTATGGTATCATATTGTTCAGAACATTATTTTGAACAACTTTTGTCCTACATTGCTTTCAAAAATATTTCTCCTTTTTCAGATATCAATGATCAAAGTTTTGAATTCTGGCCCCTTGAAACCCCTAATTACGTAACATATGATTTAGGTATGATACTGTATAGATAAACAGCTGTACAATGAACATTTTTGCTTTTATAATTAATAACAAATTATTGTTCAGTAAAGAGTTCTTGTAAGAAGATTTGAGACCCCTCTTGACCCCTAATTTGAGGGGCCAGCCCCTTTTTCTTGATATCAAATGAAAAGTCTTGCAAATATAAACATATTTTGTTCAACAAGTGTTCACGAAATGTTAACCGTTATTAGGATATCTTTACAAATGTGTTTTAGGGGCCGGCCCTTTATCTCCTAAATGGGTTCATGAACAAAAAAATTTAAGGTTGCATATTGTACAAAACATTATTTTAAGCAACTTTTGTTCTACAATGCTTTTCAAAATATTTCTCCTTTTTCATATATTAATGATCGAAATTTTGAATTTCTGGCCCCTTGAAGCCCCTAATTACATAACATATGACTTAAGTATGGTACTGTATAGATAAACAGCCCAACAATGAACATTTTTGCTTCTATAATTAATGGCAAATTATTATTCAGTAAAGAGTTATTGTAAAAAGACTTTACAGCCCTCTTGGCCCCTAATTTGAGGGACCAGCCCCTTTTTCTTGATATTAAACGAAAGCCCGTGTAATTTGAAACAACTTTTGCATTACATGTTTTAACAAAATATTTATACATCAAAAGATATCACAGAAAATGTGTAAAAATTTCGTGAAAAAATTTGGTGCGAATTTTCAGGTTCAGGCGAGCTTTGAGGCCTTTAGTAATTTTCATCATTGGAAGCATGGGGGTACATCTACATACATTCATCTACAATCCCTGAAAATTTCAAGCTTCTATCTTGATTAGTTTTGGGGTAGATGCGTGGACAAAATGACCCTTAAAAATTTACAAAATCGTCAATATCTGAAACCGGAAGTGACGTCATCAATTAAAAATTTTTAAAAAATGTAGCGCCGATCATGCTTTATCCGTCCTGAAAATTTTGTGTGAATCAGTTGGATATTTTTTGAGAAATAGCGCTCCAAAAAAGTCAGAAAAAGAAAAAAAAGAATAACTAGAGCAAAGCTCGTTGCAAAGCAACGAGTGGGTCTTCCGTTAATGTCGGAAGTAAAGCTGGAAGTTCCTGTAAGAAGCAGAGCTCTTAAACCAATAACAAGAGTAACTAAAATAAAAAAGATGAAAAAATCGAGTTATTCCTGGTACGACCTAACAAAACCCGAATGATTTTAAGTACGATTTAACAAAAACCTTATTGATTTCAAGAACGACTTAACAAAAAAATCCGAATGTGTTTTAGTACGACTTAACAATTATTTTTGGTACGAGTTAATTTAACTATAAACATTACGCTATTTTTTAAACCAAGGACGCGGAAAGAAAATTTCCGGAAAAATCAACTTTTAAACTCCGATATCTCTGTAATGCATCGTCTGATTTTAAAACGGATTTCAGTTTTTAATTAAGCTTAATAAAAGCTGCTTTGTTGCATTATAATAAATATCAAATTATTGGTCAGAAAAGAGTTATCATAAAAATACTTAGTAGCCCTTGTACACCCTAATTTGTGGGGCCAGCCCCTTTTTTTGATATCAAATAAAAGGTCTCGCTAATATAAACATATTTTGTTCTACAAGTGTTCATGAATTGTAAACCGTTCTCTAGATATCTGTTCAAATGTGTTTTAGGGGCCGACCCTTTAACCCCTTACCGGGGCCACTAACAACAAAACTTTTGGTTTAATATTGTTCAGAACATTATTTTGAACAACTTTTGTTCTACATTGCTTTTTAAAATATTTCTCCTTTTTCAGATATAAATGATCATAGTTTTGAGTTCTGGCCCCTTGAAACCCCTAATTTCGTAATATATGACTTCGGTATGGTACTGTATAGATGAACAGCTGTACAATGAACATTTTTGCTTCTATAATTAATAACAAAATATTGTTCAGTAAAGAGTTATTGTTAAAAGAAATTAGAGCCCTTTTGGCCCCTAATTTGAGAGGCCAGCCCCTTTTTCTTGATATCAAATTTAAGGTTTTGCAAATTTAAACATATTTTGTTCAACAAGTGTTCATGAAATGTTAACCGTTCTTGAGATGTCTGTACGAATGTGTTTTAGGGGCCGACCCTTTAACTCCTAAATGGGGTCATAAACAAAAGCATTTAAGGTAGCATATTGACAAGAACACCATTTTAAGCAACTTTTGTTCTACAATGCTTTTAAAAATATTTCTCCTTTTTCAGATATTAATGATCAAAGTTTTGAACTTCTGGCCCCTTGAAACCCCTAATTACGTAACATATGACTTAAGTATGATACTGTATAGATAAACAGCTGTACAATGAACATTTTTGTTTATATAATTAATAACAAATTATTGTTCAGTAAAGAGTTATTGTAAGAAGACTTTAGAGCCCCCTTGGCCCCTAATTTGAGGGGTCAGCCCCTTTTTCTTGATATCAAAGGCAAGCTCGTTAAAATTGAAACAACTTTTGCATTAGATGTTTTAACAAATTATGTTCACATCGAAAGGTATTACAGAAAATGTGCAAAAATTTCGTGGAAAAATTTTGTGCTAATTTTCAGGTTCAGGCGAGCTTCGAGGCCTTGAGCAATTTTCATAATTGGAAGCATGTGGGTACATCTACAGACATTCATCTACAACCCCTGAAAATTTCAAGCTTCTATCTTATTTAGTTTCGGAGGAGATGCGTGGACAAAATGACCCTTAAAAATTTACAAAATCATCTATATCTGAAACCGGAAGTGACGTCATCATGCAAAAATTTAATAATATATAGCGACGATGATGTTCTATCACTCCTAAAAATTTCGTGCAAATCGGTTGGGTAGTTTTTGAGAAATAACGCTCCAAAAAAGTCAGAAAAAGAAAAAAAAGAATAACTAGAGCAAAGCTCGTTGCAAAGCAACGAGTGGGTCTTCCGTTAATGTCGGAAGTAAACCTGGAAGTTCCTGAAAGAAGCAGAGCTCTTAAACCAATAACAAGAGTAACTAAAATATAAAAGATGAAAAAAATCGAATTATTCCTGGTACGACTTCACAAAATACGAATGATTTTAAGTACGACTTAACAAACACCTTTCCGATTTCAAGAACGACTAAACAAAAAAAATCGAATCGGTTAAAGTACGACTTAACAATCATTTTTGGTACGAGTTAATTTTACTTTAAACATTACGCTATTTTTTAAACCAAGGACGCGGAATCAAAATTTCCGGAAAAATCAATTTTTAAACCCCGATATCTCTGTAATGCATCGTTCGATTTTAAAACGGGTTTCGGTTTTAATTTAAGCTTAATAAAAGCTTTGTTGCTGCTTTATGATTAATATCAAATTATTGGTCAGAAAAGAGTTATTATGAAAAGACTTAGTAGCCCTTCTGGTCCCTAATTTGAGGGGTCAGCCCCTTTTTCTTGATATCAAATAAAAGGTCTTGCTAATATAAACATATTTTGTTCTACAAGTGTTCATGAATTGTAAACCGTTCTCGTGATATCTGTACAAATGCGTTTTAGGGGCCGACCCTTTAACCCCTTACCGGGGCCACTAAAAACAACATTTTTGGTATCATATTGTTAAGAACATTATTTTGAAGAACTTTTGTTCTACATTGCTTTTAAAAATATTTCTCCTTTTTCAGATATTAATGATCAGAGTTTTGAGTTCTGGCCCCTTGAAACCCCTAATTACGTAATATATGACCTAGGTATGGTAATGTATAGATGAACAGCTGTACAGTGAACATTTTTGCTTCTATGATTTAAAACAAAATATTGTTCAGTAAAGAGTTATTGTAAGAAGACATTAGAGCCCTCTTGACCCCTAATTTGAGGGGCCAGCCCCTTTTTCTTGACATCAAATGAAAGGTCTTGTAAATATAAACATATTTTGTTGAACAAGTGTTCACAAAATGTTTACCGTTCTTGAGATATCTGTACAAATGTGTTTTAGGGGCCGACCCTTTAACTCCTAAATGGGGTCATAAACAAAAACATTTAAGGTAGCATATTGTACAAAACATTATTTTGAACAACTTTTGTTCTACATTGCTTTTCAAAATATTTCTCCTTTTTTCAGATATTAATGATCAAAGTTTTGAACTTCTGGCCCCTTGAAACCCCTAATTACGTAATAAATGACTTAAGTATGGTATTGTATAGATAAACAGCTGTACAATGAACATTTTTGCTTCTATAATTGATAACAAATTATTGTTCACTAAAAAGTTATTGCAAATAGACTTTAGAGCCCTCTTGGTCCCTAATTTGAGGGGCCAGCCCCTTTTTCTTGATATCAAATAAAAGCCCGTGCAAATTGAAACAACTTTTGCATTACATGTTTTAACAAAATATTTTTACGTCAAAAGATATTACGGAAAATGTGCGAAAATTTTGTGAAAAAATTTGGTGCTAATTTTCAGGTTCAGGCGAGCTTCTAGGCCTTGCGCATTTTTCGCAATTGGAAGCATGGAGGGAAATCTACAGACATTCATCTACAATCCCTGCAAATTTCAAGCTTTTATCATGATTAGTTTCAGAGGAGATGCGTGGACAAAATGACCCTTAAAAATTTACCAAATCGTCCATATCTGAAACCGGAAGTGACGTAATCATTTGAAATTTTAATAATCAGTAGCGACATTGATGCTTTATACCTCCAAAAAATTTGGTGTAAATCGGTTGAATAGTTTTTGAGAAATAACGCTCCAAAAAAGTCAGAAAAAGAAAAAAAAGTATAATAATAAAGAAAAAGAAACCGTAGAATAACAGAAGGGTTTTCCGTTGAAAACGGAAAACCCTAATAAGAATAAAGAAAAAGAAACCGTAGAATAACAAGAGGGTCTTCCGTTGGAAACGGAAGACCCTAATAAAGAAAAAGAAACCGTAGAATAACAAGAGGGTCTTCCGTTGGAAACGGAAGACCCTAAAAAGAAACCGAAGAATAACAAGAGGGTCTTCCGTTGGAAACGGAAGACCCTAACAAGAGGGTCTTCCGTTGGAAACGGAAGACCCTAATAATAATAATAATAACTAGACACGATCTCGTTGCGAGCAACGAATGGGTCTTCCGTCTGATTTTTTAATAGATTAGATCAAACTTATTAATTCAAAGAAAAAATCGTAAGCCTAAGCGAAAAATAGTAAAAAAAAATTGCGGCACTCGGGGCTTGAACCCGGGTCGCCTGGGCCATGTCCACGACTCTATCGACTCAGACTCTCGCTTCAGAACTTTGACGCTTAGTTTCTCGAGAATGCCTTGATCGATTTTAAAACAAATTACATATTCTGAATCAGTGAAAGAATCACTATCAACCCTACAGAAAAATATCAAAACATGAAAAAGTTGAAAAAATCGATTTTTGTCTTTCCTTCCGGTGACGACCGGAAGTGACAGACGTTAACCATTTAACCTAAGGGCATCCTTCCAAAGATAGATCTGTCATCGCTGAAAATTTCAAGTTTCTATCTTCAACCATTATTTAAATATTCGCTGGACAAAATGAATTTTTAAAAAGAGTAAACTTAACGACGTTGACGAACGGAAGTGATGTCATATTCGAAAAGATACGTATGCATAGCTATAGTTACTGTCTTCTATCTGTGAAACTTTCGAGAAAATCCGTCGAATCGTTTTTGAAATATTCGGTTTTAAAAAATTTGGTGCAGGAAAAAAAACAAGAAAAATAATAGGTCAAAAGAAACCTAACGAAAACAATAAGGTCTTCCGTTGGAAACGGAAGACCTTAACTAGACACGATCTCGTTGCGAGCAACGAATGGGTCTTCAGTCCGATTTTTTAATAGATTAGATCAAACTTATTAATTCAAAGATAAAATCGTAGACCTAAGCGAAAAATAGTAAAAAAAAATTTGCGGCACTCGAGGCTTGAACCCGGATCGCCTGGGCCATGGCCACGACTCTATCGACTGAGCTACTCAGACTCTCGCTTCCGAACTTTGACGCTTAGTTTCTCGAGAATGCCTTGATCGATTTTAAAACAAATTACATATTCTGAATCAGTGAAATAGTCACTATCAACCCTACAGAAAAATATCAAAAAAGAAAACAGTTGAAAAAATCGATTTTTTGTCTTTCCTTCCGGTGACGACCGGAAGTGACTGACGTTAACTATTTAACCTAAGGGCATCCTTCCAAAGATAGATCTATCATCGCTGAAAATTTCAAGTTTCTATCTTCAACCATTATTTAAATATTCGCTGGACAAAATGCATTTTTAAAAACAGTAAACTTAACGACGTTGACGAACGGAAGTGACGTCATATTCGAAAAGATACGTATGCATAGCTATAGTTACTGTCTTCTACGTGTGAAATTTTCGAGAAAATCCGTCAAATCGTTTTTGTAATATCTGGTTTTAAAAAATTTGGTGCAGGAAAAAAAACAAGAAAAATAATAGGTCAAAAGAAACCTAACGAAAACAATAAGGTCTTCCGTTGGAAACGGAAGACCTTAATTAGACTGTGTAAATCAAGCATTTGTAGGCTAATACGTGTATATAGTCCGTCAATCAGTGATTAAAGACTATCAAATAGTACAACTAATGTTCGAAGTAAATGCCTTTATTGTTACTTATCTAATCACTGAAATAATGACAAAATTTACAATTCAGCAATTTAAACCTTTTTTATGTGATCAAGTAATTATTGCGGTAGTAATTACATTTACGTTGGTCTGAATTTCTTATTTAAACAAGTGCAACTTTCTTTCGAGCGCTATGGTCAGCAATTAAATAACGCTTTAAATCCACATTACTTAAATTATTATACTGACAGCAAATCATTATGAAATCAGAATAAACTTGAACATTTTGACAAAGGATGTAAATAAATGTAAAATGAAATTCCATTATCGTATTTTTAAAAGAATACGAGACAGACTTAATCATGCAGCCATCTTGGACTTTCGCCTTGATCCGTTTATAATCCCGTGTTTGTTTGTTAAAGAATGCATACTATTTTGATTGTTATTAGTCCTATATTATTATTATTGAATAATCGGGCGAAATCATTTGTAATTTTATGCTTTATACAAGGAATAGACCCCGCGTTACTTTTTACGAATTATGTATTATCAATATTATTAATCAGTTAATAATGTCACGGAAAAATCATTCGAAGAATGACAATATTAACAAAATATGTTTCTTAAAACAAAAGTTTGATTAATTGCCATTTTGCTACATATGCTGTTCATTTATATGCAAAATGTGTTACACATTTGACTAAATTCATGAAGCAAACAATTTTAAGAATTAGGCATTTTTGTTCGATAAAAAACGGGTTTAAACTCAAACAAAAGTATATTTAGTCATCTAGGGTTGATAAGGAAATAAAACAACAGTAAAAAATGTTCATATATCGATAAAACAATGCAAGAAAACGAACATTTTCATACGATATTCCTGTTTCTCATACAGTCGCGTTGACCCCGTGACGTCACAGTTCATCTCGCGCCAAATCGGCTTGATTCAAAACTCGTTCAGGTGTGAAATCGGGTTTTCCCCAAATATCTCGAAAATTACTTATGCGATCGCTGTAAAATTTTCAGGATGATGTTTTTACACATAGCTCTTCATTATATCAAAAATTGACCGGCACTGCAGGTACCTAAGCAATATTCATTGAAATGTAGTTAATATGCAAAACATAAAGTCAAAACTGTTTTTGCTTAAAAATGCAATATTATTATTAAAGCTATACACGCTATAATTTGCGTCAATTTTGAATAAAGGGGAAAATGTATGTGTTTGATTATTAATAAAAGTTACCTTTATGCTGTTAATTATAATGCTCAATTCGATCACGTAACAAATGTATCAAATATTAAACAATAAAAAATATTTATTTTCCTGCCAGGAAAGTAATGCCTTCTCGTGAATATCAATCTATCACGTGATATCGACAGCTAAATTTAGCCTATCATACCAAAACTGGTGAAGGGTCAACATCTTCATAATTGTGATAGTTTCACAAAGGAAAGGATATTTTCAGTAAAGCATAAATTTGTCCGATATACGAGTACAAACAAAAGAAAAAAATACAAGCCTGTGAGTAGATATGAATACTTCCTTTAGAAAAATGACGTAGACCTGTGTTTTTCCCCTATGTGCTATTTATAGATCCTATAAGTGTTAATGCAGAAGTAAGGGTATCGTGAATGACAAACGTATTTTACTCATTATACTTGTATGTATTTCAAATTAACAACTGCTAAGCATATTAAAAATCAAGTTGGATATTTAATTTGGCAAACAATAACGACCACCAAGTTCTCCGCGGACATGCGCAATGAGGTCGGTTTGCTCTTCCTTCATCAATATTCATGAAAAGGTATATTTTCCTGGCAGGAAAATAAACAATTAAAAATCTATATCTTTGTAACGAGATGGAATTCACCATTGTAATTTACAGATTAAGGATAACTTTTATAAGTAGACAAACACATGCATTTTCACTGTCATTCAAAATTGACGTAAATTATAGCGTGTATAGCTTTAAATAAAACAGTTTGGATCTTGATAGAATGCCCCCCAGGATACATTAACCCAACCAAAGACGACAACTGCAGTTTACCGTGTAGTCATCCATCATATGGAGCTCTTTGTGTGGGTCGGTGTAAATGTTCTGAAGAGGACTGTCACCACGTCCACGGATGCCTCGTGACAAGTAAACAGTTTTATTTTTTGTATTTCTGAATTAAGGGGAAAACCACTACATTTATATAAAAATATCAGCTGTCTTTGTTAATAGAACTTCAACTAGAGAAATTTAATTCTGATTTTGTCTATTCTATACTATTTATTCGGCTAAATTGTACATTTGCTATTTACAGAGGACCACATTCCTGTAGAAATTTTTTAAAGCTATACACGCTATAATTTGCGTCAATTTTGAATAAAGGGGAAAATGTATGTGTTTGATTATTAATAAAAGTTACCTTTATGCTGTTAATTATAATGCTCAATTCGATCACGTAACAAATGTATCAAATATTAAACAATAAAAAATATTTATTTTCCTGCCAGGAAAGTAATGCCTCCTCGTGAATATCAATCTATCACGTGATATCGACAGCTAAATTTAGCCTATCATACCAAAACTGGTGAAGGGTCAACATCTTCATAATTGTGATAGTTTCACAAGGGAAAGGATATTTTCAGTAAAGCATAAATTTGTCCGATATACGAGTACAAACAAAAGAAAAAAATACAAGCCTGTGAGTAGATATGAATACTTCCTTTAGAAAAATGACGTAGACCTGTGTTTTTCCCCTATGTGCTATTTATAGATCCTATAAGTGTTAATGCAGAAGTAAGGGTATCGTGAATGACAAACGTATTTTACTCATTATACTTGTATGTATTTCAAATTAACAACTGCTAAGCATATTAAAAATCAAGTTGGATATTTAATTTGGCAAACAATAACGACCACCAAGTTCTCCGCGGACATGCGCAATGAGGTCGGTTTGCTCTTCCTTCATCAATATTCATGAAAAGGTATATTTTCCTGGCAGGAAAATAAACAATTAAAAATCTATATCTTTGTAACGAGATGGAATTCACCATTGTAATTTACAGATTAAGGATAACTTTTATAAGTAGACAAACACATGCATTTTCACTGTCATTCAAAATTGACGTAAATTATAGCGTGTATAGCTTTAATCAAAAGATGTGGCTTGCATTTAATTCTATGATGTTTTTTCATATAACTATGACAAATAAATCTGTATATGATTTTTAGGTACAAAAGCAAAAACTCGGATAACGACATCTTTAATTCTTTCCACATTAGGCACAACTTACAAAGGCAAGTTTAGGTACAGCATACATTTATTTTTTGTTCTGAAAGTTTGCCACTGCGTTTGAATTGTAAATATAATTTTAAGACATTTAGTGCTCATTGACTATATGATATTTATTTAGTTTGGTGTATTATGAACTATGTACTGTTCGAATGTCATCATAATATATTATGATACTTTCAATACTTGTTTGTGAATATGCAGTTATTTTGCAGAAAATCTCGTTAGGAAACATTTATATTGCATTTAGATTAAAGTACCCTTTTTGATTCGATCATAATCAATGAGTTTTCCTTATTCGCTCAAATTGTCCACACCAAATTCTAAAACATCTGTACTTGAATATCACCTGTCAGGAACACGCGTTATTTTTAAACATATACAGACCCACAGGCAGACACGTCATAGGTATGTACGACTATATCTTCCTTATACATGTTTCATGTTGTTTTTGTCTGAGTATTCGGCGAGTCGACTGCTCAAACAATGTAGGAATAATATTTTGTTTAAAAATCATTTCAAAAAAATGTTTTATTCCACATCGAAATCTGCACAAGTGTTGATCATTAGGAGTCAAAAAGGCATGCCAAAATTGTTACTGAATGGCTTTTATTGTAAGAAAAAAGGAACCTTTATTGTCATTAAAATGCTGCTTACTAATTTATATGCAGTACTCGTACATCTAGAGTTCTAGCTCGGGCTTCAAAAATTGATTTCTTGTACTTTGATAAGAGAGAGGAAGAGGAAGAGAGAGAAGGAATTTTTATCATAAAAATAACATTTTGACACTAAAAAGTTTTAAATAACGATGCAAAGAACAAGCCTAAAACCAACTAAGTAATTTAATTTTAAATATAATGTGTTGAATTATGATTAATTAATTAATCATAGGTACTAGAACACATGTTATTTGTCTTAGTTTTATATATTTAAACCTGAAGCCATTGGCTACTACTATTTATAGCGTATAACCTGTAGAACAGGTATTCAAGTTAAGCACGATTTTCACTCATTAGAAAGAATCATTTCTTTGCCGCATTTGCACGTACATGTAATATGTCCCGACCAGATAATGCCGATGATATAGTGATTGAGAAAGAGAATGAACAGAGTGAATCTGCTCCTGACCTGCCGACGTAGTAAATTTATTTACTACTGTTATAAAAAACCAGTTTGAAGAGTTAACAGAAAAACTACAAACGGAGCAGTCTCAGAATTCCGAGTATTTGCAGAAGAAGGTGAAAGAAAATATCGGGAATAAGCTGAAATCGGGGATATGGACTGATGCATTTCTGGTGTATGCCTCTATATATGTCCCAGCACACCCTGATTTCAGTACAGCTTTATTCAAATATATGCATACTATCAGGCTAGGGGCTAGTCGTGCAAAAGCTCTCGGCTGGAGAGATTATGACATACAATTCCGTTTGAAAAAAGAATGTAATCCAAATATGTCATTTGCTGTTGTTGTGGCTTTTATATATGTACAGCCCTCTGGCTGTTCAGGGGTCTGTGACACAAAACATCCCCCTTCGATGTTATGAATTCAATTATAAAGGTCAATGCAACAAAAGTGTATGTTAATACAAGCATGCGTGCATTTTGTGTCCTATATCAAATGCAGACGCGGTTCAGGTTCTGATTCAACTTACAGGCCATACAGCGTTTCAACATCCTGGCGCCCTCAGTTACTTAGAATGCAGTCAACCATGTCCACCTACGCTAGACCTGCCCTACCTCAACGTCCCAGAGCCCCCCGAGCAACCCACCAATTTAGACCTTAGCAGCATTGCTCACTCTCCGGTTAATGTCCTAAACTTAAGTAAATATCTCGCCCACTATCCAGATCAACTAGCTCACACCTCACAGCCTTATTAGCATAATCGGAACCTTTCTGGTTTCTATATTCACGAAAGAATGAAAAAACCCGAGAAAGTCAAAACTTCGTATATCTCGGGATTTTAACGAGACCAGTCTCATACTCGTGAAAATCGAGAGAGGAGTTTAAATGGAAAAAGTAAGTAAAAGTTTTTGTTTCTTATATTGGCAAGCTTTTAAATTATTTAAAGTTGCAGAAGAATTGTTTATTAATGTGAAGTCGAAGTTTGGGGTGATTAGCCTTATCTCGTTAAATTTTGTTCAGCATGAAACAGTCTGAACAGCAATCCTCGATTTTGTCAACAATCTAAAACGTGCTAAGGAGTAGTCATTCGTCGGTAAGAACATACTTACTTACATTGTTAAACTACTCAAAAACTCTTTTAAAAGCCTACAATGCATTAAGTCTAGTACACATGTAATACAAAAATGTCGATAATTAATGGTCGTTGATGAAATGTGACTTGAAAGACATGTTTTAGTATGAAATGTGTATGCAGGTGTATTATAGTCAGTTTTTACACATATTGTTATGTAGCATACGTTAAAAAATATTGTATGCTTTTCCTAGAATATTGAGTTTGTATCAATCATGCTTTCAGTCATTTCCATACAGAATTTCCTCGACACGTACAATGTATACACTGTACATGTGGTTTTGATATCTGTATCTCATTCAAACTGTTAACTTTATGTCTTATTTATCTATTAACGATGAGAGTGTTTATGAATCAAGGGTCTGCATTTGTTATGTAAATATAACATTATACGATTGAGAGTATGAGAGAGAGATAGACTCAGAGAGAGAGTATTTACAGTGTACATGTACATGTAATTGTTATTGATTGTCTTGCTTCCATGATTGAACCATATATACATATGTATATTTCAATAATGCCACATTGCACTAGAAATATTGCTGACAAAGATGTTGAGAGAGAGAGAGAGAGAGAGAGAGAGAGAGAGAGAGAGAGAGAGACTCAGAGTATGAAAAGCCATAACAAATTTTATAGTTATATGTCATTTCCCACTTAATGAGTTGTTATAGCTGTTATCATGGTAATGTTTTGACCATGTCTCAGATACTGCATGTGCCCATAAAAAAGTGTAATCTAGGACACACCCTTTTGTTTTGATAATGACAGCATTTAGCTTTGTAATGATAGCTAGTGTATCTTTTTTCTTCTAATCTACAGATTTACCTGCGGCTTCCAGATGATCTGAAGATCGGGAATATAGAAAATATTGTCAATTTGATATTGCTAATGACCCAGTCATGTCTGCTGAAGCCCAGAAGGTACTTCTTTGTCATGTAATAAACTTACAACTTGTCTTCCATATGTAGATATGATTGAAAGCTAAGCAAGGTCATCTAAATAGCTACAATGTCTTGTGTAAAAGGGAAAGGTTTATATGGGCATCTTGTTGCAAATATGCTTGATCATCTTTATTTTAAGGGGATGGAACCTCTGAAAGGAATACCAGGAGTTTGAAAATATTATAAACTTTAAGAGATGTGTTTTACACTCTCTGAGAAAATGGGATTTGCAGAAATCCCATGAATTTCTTATGCTGGAAATATGTTTTTCAGATTAGTTTTTGTTATTGATGCAATCATATTTTGGTGTACATAGAATGTTGATAGTTGAAACTCATACAGACAATCATATGTTACATAAGTGTTACATAAGTGTTTGTGACTTTGATCTTTGTTTAATATATTTAATATCTTTCTGTCCACTGGATATCTAAATATCTTTGAAGTTACACCATTGAAGTTACACATTCATTACATTTATCATGTGTGTGCAGACTTGATTGAGCCAGGTTTCCTGATGTTGTCTTATAAGTGATACATTGTACTGCTTTAAAAAGTATATATCACTTGTGACTTACTGGTGTATTAGTACATATTACATTTGTAAAATCATTTGACAAATTTAAAGTGTTTTGTAGTACTGAAATGTTTTTACGGCTTTTAAAATTACTGAAAGTACATGCACATGATGCAACTATCTTTTGACGCTCTATATATAACAAAAAGGAACTGTCAGCTGGGTTTAAAATTAGTGGCAAAATGATGTAATACATGTATGTACAATATTAGAAAAGATTACATTGTTAGTAATTGCATATTCCATAAATAACGTCATTGAATATATACATGTAAGTATTTGATGAGTGCATGCACAATGATTGCAAAATTACATGTAATTCTCTTAACACTTTATGTTTATTCTATTTTAGTTTCCAGACCATGACATTAATGAATATTTCTTGAATGGAATGCATGAGGATTAGAATGGAACCTTATTCTGCCTTTTTACCAACTCACACCATCTTTTCAAGATTTATGGAGCCAACCACAGAAGAATTTGTTCTATACACATCATTCATAACATTCTTATTTATGTTGCATAACTTTACATGTTACTGGATGAATTGTGTTCACATAATGAATACCAGCAAACTTTTTATCGAGTGCACTTAATTTGTATTTTTCCTACCCATCCATCTAACATATGTTTTTATATAACATATTCATATACATTTAACATTTTTGGAAACAGCTATTTTTTTTTGTTAATTACCTTTCATATGAAAAATGACATCTAAATCTTAAATTGCTGTACATTATATCCTATTCATCTAATGTATCACTTTATTTATGTTGAACTTCGTGTTTATTAGTATAATGATTTTTTTAGAATGATATATGCAATTTCATTAATTTATTTTTCATTTTAAGCCTGTGCATTTTTTTTCAGTTTACATAACACAGTGTATTAATTGAATGTAGTTGTGAAGATTTATGTACATGTACCTACAAGCAATATACATTTAATATTCACCAGGTACATGTACCGCCTACTATATTTGATGAATAAATGTACTTCTTTCATGCCTTTTACTCATTGTTATATGTATTAATTTATTTATAATTAAAATACTTTGAAAACTTTTATCAATTTATTTATTTTAATAAGATTAAATGGGCATGGTCACGATTTTGGTCAAATTTTATTTTTCTGTTTTTGTTATTTGCAATGCTTTAGGAATGCATTTCTAATTACCAAATAAAAATTTGGGTGCCAGTCATTGAGCTTTAAGCAAGATACAGAACTCACAATTCTTCGCCATGTAAACAAGGATCGTGCCCTGTTTTTGTTTACCTAGGTTCAATATACCAGTAAAAAATCTTTTTAAAGCTGGTTTGTCTATCTTATTATTCATTTAAAGCATAAATAAACAGTCCCTAACGATTAATACCTTTATTTTGGGTCTAAAACTGGAATTTTTACTTCAACATTCAAAATGTAAACAAACGCTTTGTTTACATAGCGAAGAATTGTAAGCTTTGTAACTCGCTTATAACTCATCAAATGACACTCAAATTTTGGTTGCCTATTAAAAATGCCTTACTGAAGCATTGTAAACATTAAAATCGAAAAAATAATTTTTGACCAAAATCGTGACCATGCCCCTTTAAGAAACGGACTATAGTTAATGCATGTTTTCAAGAGTTGTCTCTCTTGGGGACAATAATGAATGCTCCCCAGGGTTCATGACCCTGAATATTGAGTAGGCTGTGAGGTGTGTAGCTGCTTTTGAATTATTACAGGGTTTTACATATGGGTTTAAGCTTGGTTACCAGGGTCCACGGGTTGCATCAGATGCTAAAAATCTTAAATCTTTGTTCTGTTTGCAGCGGGAAGCTACAATGTATGCAGGCCGTCAACAAGGAACTAATTTTGGGGAGGGTTGCGGGCCCCTTTGTGTTTTCACCACTTCCTAATCTAAAGTTGTCACCGCTGGGCATGGTGCCTAAAAAAAGATGGCCCATTTCGACTCATTCACCACCTATCATACCCATCTGGATCAAGTGTTAATGACTTTATTGACAAAAGTTTGTGTTCAGTCAAATATTCCTCTTTTGATGAAGCCCTTTGTATGCTAGCTAATCTGGGTCCCGGAGCACAAATAGCTCACCTGGATATTAAAAGTGCCTTTAGATTGCTACCGATTCACAAGTCTGATTTTGAGTTGTTAGGTTTTAAGATACAGGACATGATTTTTATTGACAAGTGTTTACTATTTGGCTGCTCTGTTAGCTGTGCTAAGTTCGAGAAATTTTCAACATTTTTTAATGGGTATTTAGGGACAGATCAAGTTGTGACAACATAGTGCATTATTTAGATGATTTTTTACTAGCTGGAAAAGCTGGATCACAGGACTGTGCCTATCTGATGTGTGTTTTTAGGGAAATTTGTGCAGAGTTAGGAGTCCCATTAGCTGAAGATAAAAACTCTTGGTCCCGCAAACTGTCTAGTATATCTTGGGATAGAAATAAACACATCTAATATGACATGACGGTTAAGATCTCCTCGGACAAAATTCAGCAGTTAAAGTTCAAGTTGTTGCATATTTTACAAAAACACAAAGTTACTTTACTAGAACTTCAAGAATTAACTGGGTTGCTGAACTTCTGTATTCGTGCTATCCCAGCTGGTAGGGCATTTGTTAGTAGGTTGTATGATGCATCCTGTGGTCTGTCGCGTCCTTATCACAGGCGTAGGGTTACTGAGGAAATGAGAAGGGATATTGACATTTGGTTAATGTTTTTGGAAAATTTCAATGGAGTTACATCATATAGATTGGTCAATTGGTCAGGTAATGCTGATTTAGGATGCGGGGCAGTTTTTGGTCATCATTGGGCATACTTGGGTTGGCCGGACCATTGGAAGGCATCAGGTATCTTCTCGGACATAACATTTTTGGAGCTAGTTCCAAAACTATGGCTTTTGCAATTTGGGGCAGCAATTTGTCTGGTAAACGGCTAATAATTCATGCTGATAATGAAGCCTTAGTTTCAATTCTCAATTTTAATACCTCAAAGTTCAAAAGAGTCATGTATTTGCTTAGGAACTTAGTTTTGCAAGGTCTGATGCTTAATATTCAGTGCAAAGCTAAGCTAAGCATATAGCAGGGATATACAATGTTACAGCAGATTCTCTTTCCCGACAGCAATGGAATCGATTCAAGGCCAGTTTTCCAGGAGCAAACAGCCAGCCATCAGCAATTCCTGCATCATTTCTGCACATGATTTACTGCTTAGATCTCAGGAGCTTCTCAGTTATGCTTTGTCAAACAATACCTGCAAACTACATGATACTGCAGTAAATGCATTCCATTTGTTTTGTCGAGTCTATCAAAGTCGGCCAGTTTGCTCCCCATCTCAGTCAGATTTAGTCAATTTTGTGTCATATCTATCACTGCGGAAATTTTCAGCCAACACAATTAAAACATGTATTGCAGGTATTTCTTACCACTGTACATTACATGGCTTCCCAGACAGGACCCAAGATTTTTTACTTAAAAAACTTTTGCTGGGCCTGAGCCGCAGCAATCCCCACCATGACACTAGAAAATCAATTACCTTGCAGATTTTAACCACCATGGTCCAGACCCTCCCAAGCATCTGCCATTCATATTATGAATCTACACTTTTTACAACTATATTTGTTACAGCATTCTTTGGGTTTTTTAGAATGGGCGAGTTAGTACAAAACACAAAGCAGGATGTTGGGCATGCTATTCAAGTGCAAAATGTGTCATATTCACCACTGGACAACACAATTAAAATTGTACTTCATCATTCAAAGACTGATCAGGCGGGTAGGGGGGCTGCCATTCAACTTAAGTCTACACATAAGATTGTTTGTCCTGTGTCCTGTATTAGGTTATATTTACAGTTGAGGCCGAAGTGTAGGGGATCATTGTTTTGTCATATTTCAGGAAGTCCGGTGACTAGATACCAGGTAGTATCAGTTTTCAATATGTTACTAGAGAAATAAGTTTAGACACTAGGTTGTACAAGACACAATCATTCCGCATTGGTGCAGCATCTAATGCTTGGGCGTAAGGAGCAAGTCAGCTGTCTATTGCAATTGAGGGTAGATGGAAATCTTCTTGTTTGCTTAATTATATAAGACAGTAGCTCCTCTCAAAAATGTTATGGTATTGAAGGTGTCAACCTTCTCTCATGTTTTTATTTACATGTATGTCAATTATTTTTAGATCATACAAGAATCTGGATTGTTGGGTCATCCATTATTAAACATGATTTTGTCATGCTAGATAGTCTTGCCGGGGCACTGATTTACAGCTATATAGACACAAGGCATCCATTTTCTGGCAGGGCAAAGGGGGCATGAGGTGGGGTCAACTTTACTCTAAGATTAAGACATTGCTTAAGGTAGAAGATCCACCTCAGATTTTGGTCATACATTGCGGAGGCAATAATATCCCTATGCAAAACGGGGCTAAATCAAATTGAACTGCAATTTAGTATTATCAAAACCTTGGAAAAACTTTCTAGACTGATGCCATCCACCACTTTAGTTTGGTCCCAGATTCTGCCCAGGGGTGTATGGAGGGGTGGGAGGAACCCAGTAGCTTTAGAAGAGGTTAGGAAGCGAACAAATAGGGCTGTTGCATCTGCACTTAAAAGGTTGGGTGGAAAATATATAAGATATCCAGAGCTGTGCATTGATAGCCCTGGTTTGTTTGCCACAGACAAGGTACATCTTTCTGGCCTGGGCAATGATTTATTTCTGTACCGCTTGCAACAAGCACTACAAACATTCTTGTCCGACCCCAATGTGTTTGCGTCGCCTAGAGTAGGGGAAGAGGGGACATGGCTGCGCTATGACTAATTGGGTCATAGTTAGTCACACTTGACGGTGACTTTATGTTGTTGTTATTTCACCTAGTCCACTGGGTCTCAGTCATGTTGACTTGAGAAAAAAATGTGTGTGAGTTTTTCTAACTTGGTCAATTTGCAGACCATTTAACTATTAATAAACAGCATTGTTGTTACTTTGTCATTTCAATCAAGGGCACTTTTTCACTCCTATAACAAGTAGTTGTCATATACTTTTATGCCTTTGGGCATTATAATTCCCTGCCCTCATGTTTTGATCTCGCTTTTTAATTTGAAATAGCTTAATGGTATATAATGATTAATCTCAACCTATAGCCCTCGTTCATGGATGTAGCTCTACTGGTGGCGCAGACTATGCTGTGCATAGTCTCGTGGCGGCATTCTGGCTTACCAGTAGTGCCTATGTCAACAATATTAATTGACAGTTATTTGCATTTGTATATATATTATGGACTAGGTGAGCAAGCAGTTGAGCATCTGTTCCCAGGGCTCAAGCTTTTGCTTTACTTTTGTTAGGGATGCCCTATAAGGCAAGAATTGATGCCTGGCTCCCACATTTTAAGCAACCATGGCCAATCATCGCCAAATAAAACTTAAAATAAAGTACTGTGTAGTTGTTTTTCATTGGGCGATTCCCCAAACTAATTAGAGTTAAATCCATTTATCAAAGGGAAATCATGTTTAGATTTCATCATATTAACATTTTATTTTATTATCAACTCATAAATCTAGGCACGTATTTCACAATATTATTCCCACAAAAATCTGCGCCCCCTGGTATTAGCCTTACCATCGGCCTTAAATTTTGGGCTATTAGCCAAACCCGTGACGTCTTTCTGTACTTGCATCAGTCATCCTTCAAAAAATTCACCCACCCTCCCATATCCCTTATACCTGGTTGAGTCAATGCTTTTACCTATTAGCTGTTTAATTGATATACTGTTATTAATTAATGTACGTTATTTCTTTTTTTTTGCTGCTGTTTTTTCTTTCTGACCATTGCAGGACAAGCTGAAGCCTAGTTCGTTGTGACTTTGTATTTGTTGGCCTCCAATCGTCATGGCTGCTAAAAGAAATCCCACGCAGTTCCAACAGTGGGCGGCATTCTGGCTTATCAGTAGAGCTTATGTCAACAATATAAATTGACAGTTATTTGCATTTGTATATATATCATGGACTTGGTGAGCAAGCAGTTGAGCATCTGTTCCCAGGGCTCAAGCTTTTGCTTGACTTTTGTTAGGGATGCCCTATAAGGCAAGAATTGATGCCTGGCTCCCACATTTTTAAGCAGCCATGGCCAATCATCGCCAAATAAAACTTAAAATAAAATACTGTGTTGTTGTTTTTCGTTGGGCGATTCCCCAAACTTGTTTTTGTTTTCTGTATTTCGTCTTTGATAAATAAAGACAGTATCGATATTTTAATGCGATTATCCTGATTTTTTAGAGTTGCTGTGAACAAAAATGTATAAATTTACGCAAAACATTGATAGACTAAAGATTTGTTCGAGCTTGATTAGCTCAAAATCAATTAATTTTTAACATTCGTTAGAATATTGCAAAACTTTATATTCCAAAATAACATGAATTCTGTACAAGAATAACATATTCGTCAAGATTTTTCTCGGGATGTTTTAAATAGAAAAAGACCTGGATCATATATTTTATAGGTATGTACATGTATGATTTTATGATGCTTCGTGATGTGTACATGTGCGATGAAAAATTATTCAGATTGTTTCATCGACTGTATATCAACACCTCAGTATTTCCACACAAATGGAAAAATTTTTCGAGCATATAGTGCTAATATATGTCAACTAATTTTTAGTGGTTTTTTAATTATGCTAAATTTGGTTTACATGCAGGGGACACATGTTCCTGACTTTTGAGAATTTTTAAACATTTCAGAATAAAACAAGTACATGTGCAACTTATATACGGTGTAATGAAGAATAATGACCCCCGTAGAATAATGACCGGGGGTCATTTTTCGACGTAGAATAATGACCCCCCGGTCATTATTCTACGCAGAAAAATGACCCCCCGGTCATTATTCTACGTAGAAAAATGACCCCTTTGCCTGAAGAATAAGTGTCATTTTCATAAAAATGAGCACACTCCACATGAAGAAAAGTGACCCCTGTAGAATAATGACCCCCCTGTAGATTAAAGTTTTTCAGTATATTTTTAGTATTTGTGAAATAGTCTTTACACTATTGTAATTTTCACTGCTGCAGTTTACAGAAAGAAACAGAAATTATAATTCATATTCAAATAAACTTTAAGTGAAAGAAGGGGTATAGCTTAGAAAATAAAAATCCTTCCATTATAACAAGACATTGACGTATTGCATCAGGGTATGGTTGTCATCTTAAAGGGGCATGGTCACGATTTTAGTCCAAAAAAATTTTCCGATCTTAATGCTTTAGTAAGGCATTTTTAATAGGCAACCAAAATTTGAGTGTTATTCGTTGAGTTATTAGCAAGTAAAAGAGCTTGCAATTCTTTGCTATGTAAACAAAGCCTTTGTTTACATTTTGAATGCTGAAGTGAACATTCTAATTTTAGACATAATGAATGTGTTAAACGTAAGGAACTGTTTATTTATGCTTAAAATGAATAAGAAGACCGACAAATCAGCTTGAAAAAGAACTGGTATATTGAACCTATGTAAACAACAACAGGGCACGAGCCTTGTTTACATGACAAAGAATTGTGAGCCCTGTATCTTGCTCATAACTTTACAACTAATCCTCAAATTTTATTTGATCAGTAGAAATGCTTTCCTTAAGCATTGAAAATAATGAAAACAGAAAAATAGAATTTGACCAAAATCGTGGCCATTCCCCTTTAACAATTACATTTACATATATCTATGGTGTTCCGATAGGGCCACTCCGACCATAGGGCGAAGATGCGAAGTTGCAAAGGCGATAGTGCGAAGGCGAAGGAGCAAAAGTGCGAAGATGCGACGACGAAGCGCGAAGATGTGATGCCTAAAGTGCGAAGGCTTAGGAGCGATACTACTATCGCTCCTTCCCAACTTCGCACTCTTGCCTTCGCATCTTCGCACTTTCGCCTTCGCCTTTTTTGATTGCATTCAGCAAGTCTCGGTCGATTACATAGAATTTAATGCAGGCACCGTACTCGCCAAGGTATTTCGATTAATCCAGGCTATTATTGGTACGCATGTGCTAGGCCATCGAGCTTACTATGAATGTTTATAAATATTTTAATGTGTACATGTGACATATATGTTTACCAGTGCTGGCTATGCCTAATCATTATATACTCCACATAAAATTTTTATGTCCACCATAATGTGTACATATGCATTTCCAGACTCCTGTCACTTACCAGCCGTCTGTTAACCGTTGACCGAGCACAGTAACATTCTAATTTCATTATGTGACACTTTTGCTCATGCATGGATCTAGAGGGGGAGAGGGGGTCCGTCCCCTGGGAAAATTCAATATTGATAATTTCAAGCAGTAAAAGGGGAGAGGGGGGTCCGGACCCCATCCCCCTGGATAATTTTATTTAATTAATTTTATAAAAATAAAATTTCCAAAATATGCCTCGGAACACTTAAACGATAGAGAGCTCCGTAATTATAAAACATAGGTAATCACAGATTACAAAGCTCACCGAGACGAGGGATCACCTTTATAAGGCATCACTCTATGAGACCATCTTTATCATATTATATGAAAACCATCCTTCATGATCTTGGATATTCATGGATTCTGTTTTGACACATTATCGTATATCATCTGTTAAAAATTGTATGATAATCATATGATCATATGTAAATCAATACAATAATATAAAATTAAAAATTGCATCCTATCATACTTACAATATATATCATATAATTCCATAAAATACCGTACAAAAATTGTAAGATATGATATTGTAACGTATAATACAATATCATTAAACATAATACAATATAGTATTATATGAAACAATATCATATTGCAATAATACATCATAACATTGACACATGTGTTATTATATTGTATAATATAGTATGATATTGTATTGTATGATACTCTATCATATTTGATAAATAATATGATATTGTAATATATGATACAATATAATTTGATACAACATTGTATTATATCAAATGATACAATATTATTGGATAAAATAAAATATTATACAATACTGTTATATTATACATATTGTATCATATGATACAATAATATATATAACAACATCATAAAATACAATTTCATGTGATATGATAATATATCCTATAAACCAATATTATATTATACAATATCGTATGATACGATATGTCATAATATTACAATATCATATATACAATTTCATTTTATATAACTCTATATTACAAAAACCAATATCATATCATACAATACTGTATGATACAATATCATAGAATATACAATATTATATCATAGGTAGCAACATTATAAATTGCAATATCATATGTAATAGTATCATGTGATTAAATAATTGATTAGTAAAACAATACAATATTATACAATATTGTATCATAATATATAATACTATACAGAACAATATCATGATATATCATATCATAAAATAAAATGATACAATATTATATCGAATCATATAATGTTTTACAATATAACATATAGTATTATATTGTATCTTATTAAACAATAGTGTTTCATAGCATACAATACTATATCACAGGAATCATGTTATATCATTTAACAACAACCACATCTATCTATCAAGCAGGTTTGAGTGAGGATGGAGATTTCTTTAGCATCCTTGATAATGGAGATCAGGCTCTGCAGCTGAAGCAACATCTGCGTTTCATTCATAATATAGTTAAATCAACTATGCAAGCTTTCATCTATAAAACATGTGACCTGTTCCGAAAAACTAAACCTCATCAAGCATCAAAAACCTATGGCCCTGATTCAGCATCCATGCCAATCAGGTGCATCTGTATCATAAGACTCATCACACATTCAGGTTAGGTGAAGTTAGCAAGTTTGGTGAAGATAGGACAAGTAAATGCTTAGATACAGGACCTGCACCAAAAACTTTAACCAGCTCCGGACGCCGACGCCGGGAGTATAGCATAAGCTCCCCTTGACTTCGTCTCGGTGAGCTAAAAAGGCGAAAGCGCGAGGATTAAGAGTGTTAAGTTGCAAAGGCGAAGAAGCGATAGTAGATAATAAGAAATAATTTAATGAATATTTCAAAGTACTGAGAGTACTCGTACAGAAAATATATTTTACTTTATCGTCGGCATACTTTAGTAAGTTTAGTTAATATCAAGATGAATAATGCATCAATAGTTTGTATGAGCATTAATAACTTTGGATACAATAAAGATCGTGTGATCAAAATCAAGGGGGGTATAAACCCCTAACATGGGCCCTAACCTCTTATCAACGCTTTTAGAAACAATCTTTTCTTATTATAATCGATCAGTGTTTATTACCTATTAAGATTTGCTATAGTCAGGTACTCTTCACACATTTGATATAATAAAGTCTATTCATGATCACAAATACAACATTACAACAAATGTTTAGAATATTGATGTTCATGTATAACGTAGAAGAAAAAAAAACTAACGCAAAATGATTTTTTTAAAATCACTTTCCTCAAGAAATGTAAATTTGAAGAATTCATATTCCTACGTTACCTGTCCCCTTAGTCTTTTTCCATAAAGATATATACATGTATCATGACAATTCATTCACCAATGAATATTGTTAATATTATTACAACAATTATTTTTTCATGATTATTGTTTGTTAATTATAACACAATATCCTCATTCTGTATGAATCTTTCTTTATTTGCGTCATTTCCCGCCGTATGTCAATGAGAGAAGTGACGTAACTATTAACAATCAATTTGTGGCAATGTAAGAGTGTTTTGTGTGTGCCTGCTACGGATATGAAAAACTATATACAGCGATGTATTTACAAATTTGGTGTTATAACTTCAAAATCAGTTGAACAGAGTGAAAAATTAAGTAATTCAAAGTCATATCTCGGATACGGTGTAACCAATTTCTATTTATGGGAGAGGGGGGGGGGGGTCATTTTTCTATGGGGGTCATTTTTCTTCATGTTTAACATGAAGACAAATAACCCCTGGGTCATTTTTCTTCAGAAAAATCCAATTATTCTTCAGCCAGGGGGGTCATTATTCTACGTCGAAAAATGACCCCCGGTCATTATTCTACGGGGGTCATTATTCTTCATTACAGGCACTATGTAGAATCAAAGTGTTCTTAAAAATTGCCCTTTTTTCACATTTTCACGGGTCCAGCACCACACTCCAGTCCCAAGCAACTGCAATAAACTGCAATATGATTTGTAGCTTAATATTTACCCATGCAAATAATCACCAATTGAGGGGGAGGAGGGGCGTCAATCACCTTCTTTTCGAGTAAAATTTCGTGTTCTGAACCCATCCTACTTTTCAAGCATAAAACTGAAAGTGAAACTTCTGGCCACAGTTTCGCATTTTCATTATATATCAAAGTGTCATATATCAATGAAATGGACATGAGCTCCTCTATCCACGAAATGAATGCAATAAATATTCTAGCAATTTATACCCCTAAAATAACCAGCCATATCTCTTGTTTTCCCTTTATTTCAAAATTTTAACGGGTCTTTCGTTCGGAACTATCCCCTGCTGCCTTTAACTTTTAGAGTTTGTTTCCCTCTAACCAAAACACTTTAAAATCATAAAGTTAATGCAATTTTGAGTAAAGTTTTTCAAAGAACTATATATGATAAGTTAAATTAAGCCCCCATAATTCGACATTTTTGAAGTGATTCGGGTACAATAAAATGTTATGTTATATTCTAGAAGAGTTAATGTATAATTTATTTCTCACGTATTTATTATACATAGATCGGATAGGAAAGTCAATTTTTAAATACACACGATTTTAACATTAGCATTTTCGTAAACTGATTGCACCTTCTTTTTTTTTTATTTCAAAACGTTTGATAAACAAGTTATACAACTTATATTCATATCTTTTGTTGGCACGGATGTTAGCGCGAGGGGGTCATCGATGTGGGAGAAAGCCGGAGTGCTCAGAGAAAACCCACGTGTCCAAGCGGGCAACCAGCATATCTATTCAACTAATGTCGATCACGGGGATAGAACTCGGGTCGCAGCGGTGATGAGCGAGTGCTCTTTAAAACATTTTATATATCTACATGTATTTTGTTATTCATTAAACGAATTCTTTAAATGTATTTAAGAGAAATGACCAAGTGTAAGGTATGTTTTAAAGGTAAAATTTAAATATGAAAGATTGTAAATGAAACGCTAATTAGTATTACTTTCTCGAGGCAAAATAAGATATTTTGGTGAAGTGTTTATTACCGGGTATATAATTATCAATCAAATTCATTGATAACCAAGAATTGTCAGCGATGAATGTCCCAAGATTAATTTATATGTAATAATTCTCTCAATCATATTTCCCCGATGAAAAGAAATTGGGGGAGGTAACTCGCGTTAAAAAACAAGAATAGTTTTCACCTGGGTCTGGTTTCACAGTACCGTGACGGTGTGGCCAAGGTGAGAAGCTTTACCGCGAGGATGCGCGGTTTTACCTGAGTTACCTGCGCTTAACCGCGATCAATTTCACACCGCGAGGACTCGCGGTAAATACGCAAACCGCGTTGGCCGTAGTGTATTTTTTTGGACTCACTGGCAGTATATGACGTCAGAAGGGACGGTATTTCTAAATCACAATCAGTCAAAAATTGACATTTTTCTTATCTTTTTATGAATGGGAAATAAAGAGCGCATGCTTGAACAAGGAGATTTTTTTTTGTCACTTATTAGCCTTAGCTAGATACATCTCTGATTAAAATATTTTGTTTGTTCAAGCATGCGCTCGACGTTTTCTGAAAGAAAAACTGCTTGTTTTATGCTTAAAATGCAAAAATGGCTTGAAAAGGTTGCCTTTATGATGTCATATTACTAAATTGTGGGCAGCTGAACCAAAATGAACATCATGTAAAAACATCACATATAATTTATATCTGTACAAAGAAAACAAAGATTTACAGTAAAATGATGATGTTTATTTTAGGGGGCCATTTTAAGCCCACCTTTGGTCTGATTTCATTGAAAAAAATGTTATGGCTGTTTAAGGATTACCCCCTTTCCCGACTGAATCACCTAAACCTGTTTCTGTAAGGTTTTCAAGAACAAACGAATAATCATGTTATACATTTATATGTTATAAATAAAATAACAGAGATTGAGTTATAACAAGAAACATTTATTCCTATCAGATGTAAAAACATTGAAATAATCACAATTAGTACCAACACATAGGAGAATTCGACTCATATGTATCACCTATCCCCCTGCAAATGGAAACAAGACAAAACACACTATCACTCCTTGCAGTCAACTTGTTTCTTAATGGTACTAACAGGTTTAAAAACTTTATTTGAACATAAAAGCAACTTATTCGGAACACAAACCCTTCAATTTCATTTCTTAATAAGTGACATGTACCTAGAAAATGGCAATAATGCAATATTTAACAATTTATCAAAATTGAAGGTTTAAAACTTCATTAAACGGCATGGCTATCAATTAATATCAAGATAACTTTTTAAAAAATGGCGCAATATTATCTCATTATTCAAAATGCAACCCTGCATCTGATTTCAATGGGAATAATACGCCCTTAAAGGGACTTGGACACGATTTGACTTAAAATTTTCAAAATTTTATTTTTCCATTTTCAATGTTAACACTGATAAATATAGAAGTGAATAATGCTGTGTCAAAATTTGAAAGTCAATTATCAAGTTATAAGCAAAATACAGAGTTTTTAATTCTTTGTTTTGTAAACAAAGCTCGAATATTGTCATTTTTGACATGTGCAAGATTCAGACAAGTGTATCTTTCTTTTGTTAATAATTGTATTTATGAAGATATTGAATTAGTTTAAATTGTTTTTTACATGTCATTTTGTCTACGAAATGGTAATACTTTACAATTTTGTAAACATCTATAAGACTCGAGCTTTGTTTACATAACAACCAATTCTTAACTCTGTATCTCGGTTGTAACTTGACTTTAACATTCAACATTTTGTTCAATCATTTAAAATGCACTAGTAAACCATTTCATACATATAAAATAAAAATACAATTTTGATCTCAAATCGTTTCCAAGTCCATTTAAAGGGTTTTAAAATAAGAACAAACCCAAAATACTAGAAAATTGCACTTTTTCTATGGACCACGCCTGTTACATTTTGACCTTTAAATATGATCACAGGGTTGAAGAATCAAAATTTTTTTACCAGTTTTCCATTTTACACATTGAACATCTTTCTGTTCCCATATTATTCAACTTAAAGCCTATTAAAAGATTGATATTTTCTCATGAAGGTTCTCCCTTTAATTCAAAATTTTGACCGGGTCTTTCGTTCGAAACTATCCCGTCACTTATAGAAAGAGGAACAGAGAGGCCAAAGAGACAATTCATCTAGTTATTAGATTTTCTGTGCCATTTGTTAGCATACGATCATAACTTTGATTTTAACATTTAGTCTAGAAAATGATTTTCATACTGCAAAAACCCATCATGTTGAAATACATGTACCTTCTGGATTCATATATTTTTAAAATAGAAAATACACTTTTTATATAATACAAACTTGAAAATACGTGTGAAATGTACAGTTTTTGGTTGTGATTTGAGGTAACAGATAGCTGTTAGTATAGTATTTGGTTCGTGAATATTGTTAATACTTGAAGAAAAAATTAATTGACAAATCCAGAAACGTTTTGGAGATTTATTCGTAATATACTCCTCTACCAAAAATAATTCGAGATCAGACGCGGGATTTAATATAATAATATTTTGCATAACAAATATGACACCAAATCTTGCTTTGGTAAAACACTTGTAAGAATAAACGGAAAGATGTAGAGAAATAATTGATTTCTTTGAATTGGGATTATAACAATTATAACAATTTTATGTTTTGTCTAAACGTGCATAGCAAGAACTGATACGCAGTTCGGCAATCATATGAGTAGCTCCATACAAAAATAAGATTAATGATAAGATTGATAATTTTGTCGACAAAAACTTATTAAACATTTTGATAACCATTTATTCTTCGTTCTTTCTAACTAGATGCATTGCTATATCTTGTGTAAATGTAAAGGTACATTAGGTGTGTGGTAAAAATTTCAATGACTAACAAACACTAATTTTATATTTTTGTCATTAAACCACTTTTTATTAAATGTCCAAAAAAGCACCTTTACCATGTAATTTTTACACCTAAGGAGTAATTTTTCTATTTCTTAAGAAAATTGATTGTGCTTCGTATCGCTATAGAAACTGAAAATCTTCACAAACCAGTTTTAACCAGTTTATCGATCTACCGAAACCTTCCATCAAAAACCAAAGAAAAAACAAGTACAGCACGAATTACTGGTATTCATGATAATGCCAGACTCAAATTCCCATATTAACGACTTACCTGTTTCTTTAATCTAACGTACTGATATACATTATCAATAGTTTAGTCATTTTAACTTATGCTTTACATCAATTCATTAATTAGTAAAAGGAAGATGTAAATATTATAAATAATATGCTGTCTTTGATTCATGCAGGCTTTGAATGTAGCGATCATTGCAAAAAAAGTAACGCGGGTGATGTATGTTTTCTGCAATGTCACTACCTTCATAGTTATAAATGTTTTGTGAAAATAATAAAACTTCCATATTCTACTTTGATTTACTTATCTGCCAGGCACATGGCTTTGACGATAAAGATTTTACTCAAGTGTGTTTGTTAAAATCCCATTCACTTAATTATAAAAAGATGAAAATCAACTTATATGTGGAAGATGTTATGCAGGGGACAAAACAAAATACATTTAATGCCAAATGATAAAACAAATCAGTACGTTTTGTATCATTATTTATTGTAAATGCATATGTTTCATCCACTAAACAGTTGTAAAAATATGTGTTTTCCATACATATGATGAGAATTTGATATACTGTATACAGGGTTATTTTTGCCCTATGTTATTTTCGCCCTTCAACAGTAGCAAACCGTTTCGCTTCGCTCCGTCTTAAATTCGCCCAGACAGACACGCTTGTGTATTAAAGAGATAACTTGGAACCTTGGAATTCGCCCAGTCTTAAATTCGTCCGCTGACAACGAGGCCGAAAGGGGTGAAAATAAAACGGGGGCAAATATTTCCTTTATACAGTATATTGATTATTTTGATATATATTTTGAACATTAAAAGACAGAGTAGAATGGGAAAATGACTGAATGTTAATAAATAAAAGAATGAAAATACTCTTACTCTTCGTCCTAGACACGATTGGAATCAGATTTTTATTTTTCATTTGTTGTTCGGTCGTGCGTGTTAAATGATTGACCAAAATATGAATGTGAGAGGTCAAGATACAAGCAAGAGGTAAGAATTCATTGTTATGTAAACAAAGTTCAAGTCTTATACCAATACAACACATATGTAAAAAATAACGAGCGTTATCAAAAGAAGGGTTTTCCAAACCTGTTTCTGGTTTGTAACGTGTAACTCAATTAATATTTTACATTCAAATTTTGACAAAGTGTTGAAAAAACCCAATAATAACCATTCTAGAAATTTAAAAGAGAAAAATAAAGCTTGCAAATTCTGAGCTCAAATCGTGTCCAGGTTTCTTTAATAAAAGACTCCATTTTTATAAAATAAGGAAAGTGTGATTTTGATTTTGATTTAGAGAGAGAAAATTGCCAACATCGATATAAAATCTTTAAATTTATAATTCTTTTTAACTTCTTTTTTGACATTTTAGTTCGCTTAAGATATATCTATATTTTTTTAGATAAAGTATATGAAATACCTTACACATTTATTTGCTTATTTATTTAAGGATATACTTTTACTACAAATAAAACATTTGAAGTCAATTGGGTTACAACTATATATAAATATTAATGCTCCAATGTTATTTCTTTTTAATTCTAGATATTTAAGTTCACTTATCTAGCGTATTTTGGAGTCGTCAGATTGAGATATTCAGAAGGACAAAGTAAAAATCAACGGAATAATCCAGTTAGGTACAACAAAAATACCTGCATATTTCCGCGCTTAAGTATTCTGTCGTTTTTAAAACAAAATGAAAGCTCAAATGATCTATTCTGATCACTTTTTGTCCTCTGTATGTCTGTCCGTCGTCCGTAAACTTTAAATATTTTCTGCTTCCTCTCCAGAATCACTGGGCCAATTTCAACAAAACTTTGCACAAAACATTTTTAGATGAAAGAAATTCAGGTTTTTTGAAATGAAGGGCAACGTCCTCTTTCAAATTACCGTAAACATGCTTATAAACGTAAATTCAGCAGCTCCTTGAAAGATATCCCATTTTAAATGCATTATACGAAATGTCCAATTTTCGCCAAGCTATCTAAGCCTCTTACTCGTCGTGTTAATTAAGGCAATGTTCATGTCAGGTCAGCAAGTAAAAGTTTTTACTATTAATCTGTTTCTTTCAATTAAAAAGGAAAGTTTATATGGAATTTTGAATTTACGTTTATAAGCATGTTTACGGTAATTTGAACAGCGAACCTACCACTTGATTCTATTCGCTATTTGAATAGTGAATAGCGAAAAGCGAATAGAACTCCAACTTTTGAATGCCCTTGACGCACATGATATTTACTTCATATGACAAACATTTCAGAATGTTTTCAAGTTTGTCAAATTAATACTGATGTCAAGTACTCATACCATTGAGCCATTTCAGACACATCAAAATAAGATGTTTAAATATTATGTCTAAATATATGCTATCTTTAATGTATATTGGGTCATCTCTCCACGTTTTTTGTTGATTGAAATCGGTCTGTTTTCCATTAGACTTCCATTAGACTTTATTTAGACTATGAGAAAAATATGAAGCACAGACCCACTGTATAAAAGAAAATGACAATTTGAAAAATAACACTATTTGCAGGTTTTGATACGTACATGTATACGCCTGTTTGAGTCAACATATTCCATAAATTGAACATATTTATAGGCTAAATATCAATAATATGTTAAATATATATTGTTTTAAATGATTTTTTTAAAAAACAAATATCAGATTTATTGATAGTTTGGTTTTTCAGTAGCTTGTCCGACCGAGTATGGGTATTTTACACGCCTTATCCGCCCGTCTTCTTAAAGATTCATTGAGTCATACTAAGAAGTGAAAATTAAAGCTGCCTTGCTGATCACATCTTTATGCGGTAAGTATTTATTACACATAGGCGTCGGAACGGGGGGGGGGGGGGGGGGGCTAGGGGGCTTCCCCCACTCTGTTTGCAAAGTAAGACCTAACCATCAGGGACATAGCATCATAGAGGGTTCAGCCCCCCACTTTTTCTCGCAGCAAAGATAATTGTCTTGAAAGATTGAGAAGTTGGAGTGATAGTCGAATCGAGCAAAACGCTCGTTATTGACATCGTTTTGATGCATGAACAAATAATTTTAAATTTATTTAACAACGCCAAATTTAGGAAATTATCATTACATAGTGTATAAGTACATTTTATATGATTTACATTTTTATTACTTAAATAAAAGAATTCATGTTCTACTCACATAGTATGAGTGAGAGTAGGCCTAGTGCAAATTTGTAGCTTTGTATAGATTAATAGATTGAGTAAGTATATGATAGGCTAACTTGTTTTTCTTAGAAACTGTTTTAAATTTGAAAACAATTGTGCTTATATGAAATCAATTTATCTTCTCAATAGGTGTCTGCCCTGGTGACTGTGTTACACAGACCTAAAGAAAACCAGCCATGAACAACTAACTCACTGATTTTATGATCAAATGATGCAACCAAAAAAGAGTAAAGACAGAATTTGTGCAAGACGTATGTGGAAAAGCATATAAACAACAGTGCTGAAGTCTGACCATTCCATTGTGGGCATTATTGTGATATTCGGCTATTTGTGTGATATTGTTTATGTGTGAAATTAAATCGGAGAGCACGTACAGGAGACGGTCATAAAAAAGACATCGAGAATGCCTTAAAGAATCCGTGATTAATTGTAACATGACCAGTGACCGTGCAGGGCTTAATTGTGAACTATATGGTTTGAACTTCGCTCATTGTGAACTTTTGTACAAGTCCATCTGTGCATGCATGTTGTGATTAAACTGCATCCAATTTTATCGATCTGCAGCAACAAATCACCACCTATAGGTTGAGTACTATTTGTCAAATTTCATTATGGTTTGTTCATAATTTTTGTGTTTATTTTTGAAATTTATAAAATGTGTAAAGTTTAAAGTTATAATTACTTGTGTCTTTTATCTCTAATTTTGCTGCAACTGTTTAAGTTAAACATCTTTGTTAATCACCAGTAGAAGTTATTTGTTAATTGATTGAAAAGCATAGTACATATATTAGTAACTCATTATTAAATGATTATTAGTGTTTATTAATTGTTTTTCTTCTGTTGTAATTTCTTAAAGTTGCTATGTTTATCTGTAAGCTTGCGGCAAATTTGCCGCAAACAGTTTGCCGGAAGCTAATTTACATACGAATTCTGAACTTGCTGCAAATTTGCCGCAAACAGTTTGCCGGAAGCTAATTTGAATACGAATTCTGAACTTGCCGCAACTTTGCCGCAAACAGTTCGCCAGAAGCTAATTTGCATACGAATTCTGAACTTGCCGCAACTTTGCCGCAAACAGTTCGCCAGAAGCTAATTTGCATACGAATTCTGAACTTGCCGCAAATATGCGGCAACTGTTTGTCGCAAATTTGCAGCAAACTCTCTGCAAATTTGCGGCAACTGTTTGCCAGAGGCCATATTTTGGTAAGGGAAGTTTATTGACTTGTCACTTGTGCAATGCAAATTTGATTTCAATTAAGGTATTCGATGAATAACGACCACATTTTGTACCTAAGAAATGAATGGTCCGATATTCCTAATCATGGTATCATTTTGAAGGTGTTATCAAATGAAAATACTCCACCAAAAGAATTTTCAAAATATTAATTATGGTCCAACTAATTACACCTTGAATTTTGTATTGAAGTCTATGGGCAACGTATGTTTTAATGGGATATTGTAAAAAGTAACTTAAAATTTGTAAAACTCTCTTGGTTAATACATACATAAACTTTCTCTTTATTAAAATATGAATTAAAATGAATCATTTACCGCAGATATTTTCTGACGAAATTAAAATTTTCTTTTTTTCAACAAGGGGAGATAACTCTTTAAAAATTTAAGGTGCAAAATGACCGGCTTCTTTTAAGTTGTCAGTCATGTGAATTTGGTTCATTTCACTTTCATTGTTTTTTAGCAGTACATATTTAACTGGTTCAAAATTGTTCAAAATCCCTTCATTATACATTGAATACTGTGGTTTCATCAATATTCGTTAAATACCAATTTTCATAGATTTCGTTGTTAAGTTGATCCACGAAATTAAATTTTCATTGAAGTTTAATTATAACTAACATTTTGTATTGATAGGACCATTGGCCACGAAATTACGTATCCTTGAAACTGTGGTTTCCCGAAAATCCACGAAAATTGATACCCACGAAAATTAATGAAACCACAGTACCTTAATACTAAGTTGTATGACAATTTTGAAGGTGTGAATGTGGACTCTGTGAGACAATGACCACTGTACCAGAATGCATCTGTTGTGCAGAAATTCCCCTCATATATGAGATCAGAGCAAGTAGTCAAATTGAGTGCATCACACAACACCAGACCTTCATTGACAACTGTCTGAATATCCATGTGCTAGAAGTAGCATGTACATGTACATCCAGTCTGAGGGTCCACTTGATGACAATGAGCCAATTAATGAGTAAGAGTTTCAGACATTCATTTATTTTTTTTGTAAGATATTCATTTATTTTATTTTTTTCAATTTTTATAACGAAATCAAACAATACATCTACAAATGTGATGTACCAATACTGCATCAAAGTGATCACATCATTCACATATTTAACAAGAACAAAATACTATTAACATAAGAATATGATGAATAATTCAATAACAACTGTCTCTTTCAGGGTTTATAGACACATTGCCTACAGACGCTTTGTTCTCTGGATCTGGCATCGCCTGGGAAGAGGAAACCGCAAAATTATCCCAGCCTGTGCTGTAACTAAAATCCGCAGTGTCTTTCCCTCTGAGCAGTACACTGGCTTTCGGTATCCCAGACCAACTTGATCACTGTCGTGCAAACCTGCTCCGTCGTGTTGCAACGAGTTGGTCTTTGTTATACGGCTCCAATTTTGAGGTCAACTATGGTGGTTGGTACCCTAGGAGTCTATCTGCATCCTGGCCTGCGGTCTGATATGAAGGGAACTGCCTCCTCCGTTCAACAAGACTGATGCGCAAGATGTCGATGTTTTCTACAAAATCATAAGAATTACAGTGACTTGTTTAAAATTTCACATGTATACATAAGAACTGTTATAGTCTTTTGTGCAATGCATCTTAAAATAAGCATAGAATACACTTTAGTAATATGATACTAGTATCATTTAGTATTTGTTTAATAAATAATAATTACCATAAGTGATGGGTGTCTTAATGGGTTTTGCTACAGGATGGTCACCTCTTTTGTCCTTTGGATAACAAATCTGCCACTTAGCAGCCCCAGCTCTGGTCATGGTTTGATGGCAACTTCCATTTTCATTAAAGTGAAGTGCTGCTACACACAACCTGAAATAGAATAGTAAGAGTAAGATATGTTGAATTTAATTGTATTTCAGAGACACTTGATATAATAGTTTACTTGCTGAATAATCTTACCTAGTCATCATAGCTGGATAAAAGAAGCGGGTGTTCTTGGGAGCAAAAATATTTACCACACTGTGTTAAACTTCCAATCCATAGGTCTGATGTAGCGGTGACAGCTTTGGTATATCTCGCATCATCTATTATCTGAAAAATACTGTATATACATTTATTTATCATCAGTATCTAAAATTACTTTCTTTGATTCATAACCTGTCCTCCTCCAACACTCAGTGCTCACAGTGTTCATGCTTGTTGGTGACATGTTCCGTAAGCGAAGACCACTTCTGCTCCTTCAAGTACCCATCTTCACCACAAGAAGCTGCAACCCAATAACAATGGTTGACCGAGCTTTTAATCCAGGGCGGATGTCTGCACAGTCCCTTTTCTTAGAAGAAGCCTCCAAATCTTTGAAATACCTAGATAAAAATAAAATATTTATTATTATATTATTATTTTAAATTTATCACTTACAAATATTGTATCTTAAACTAGATATCTTATTTTAATACCACATAACTTTTTTGCACATTATTTATAGATAGATCTAAAACTGTACCTACCTTTAGCTACATGCCAAACATCAAAGTAATGGTGTTTGTCTGGATGTTCTGTGCGCATGAATTTTCTCACCATCCAGTGCCTGTCAGTAATGATGTTGTCAATCTGGAGGCCTGCATCTTCAAGTTGCTGAATTCCCCTCTTCAGACCCTCCAACTCCATGTGTACAGAGCTTTTGACTTCATTACTCTAAAATTTGTGTAAAAAGTCTTATATTTTTGGTTTTGTTCATTGATATATTTACATGTAGGAAAAAGTTTGTCTTTTTTAACAATTTTTACAATTACTTACAAAAAGTTTTCAATGAAGTATTAAAGTTTTAAATTAAAAGTTAAATCTAAAACATTTGAACATTTGAAAACATGAATATACCTGAACTAACTGAAAATCCAAAATTTTCCCCGTCTCCAAATCCATCAAAGTGTAGGATCCATATTTTGCTGAATAATCAGGGGAATCACATCTTGCATCACCACCTAATGTTAACCTTTGACCTTGGTATTCTTGAAGCAGGGTTTCCAAATGGTAATCCCATGTAAAGATACAAGATGGAAAGACATATGCAGATTGGATCCTACTAAATGTTGAGGTTGACATCATCTGCAGTTTTAAGTGCTGGAACAGTCGAAGACACTTTGCGGCATTTGACCCACTGAACACAATGGCTCCAGCAACAAAAATGTTAGACCATGGCATCCCATTCAAACACTGTTGGCTCTCCCACTCACAAACATGTCCACAGGTGCATTGTGATCTTGTCCCTACCATAGTTCCCTTTGTAAAGTTCAATGATGACATGCATGGACTGCCACAAATCCCACATTTCTCAAGAAGCTTGGCTAGCCAGGACTCAGCAACCAGGAACTGCCGCTCTTCCTCTGGATGAACAGCAGTGCGTAGAGGGATCCCGTTTTCATAGACCTGATCTTCTTCATTGCTTTCTTCGTCCTCCTCTTCAAAGGGATCATAGTCTGAGTCAGCCTGGTCTTAATCTTCTTCAACATCACTCTGGGTATCCTCATCCAAGATAAATTAGTTAGCTCCCTGTTTGGGCTCTGCTAATGGGACCAATCCAGCAGGTTCCCTGAGTGACACTCCATCAAATAAACTTGAGCATTGCACACCCTTCGACACTGTTATACAGTTTTTATCTGTCATTGAAACCTGAATCCTTCGGGTTCTTTGAGGGACAGTTATGGGAGCCTGGCATTTCTTTGTAAGGGTGGTACATGTCTAACTGGAACTGACTGGGGGGTCTTCAGGTTCTGGTACAGCAGTCTTATGCTCAGAATTTGGTGGTGCTTCTCCATCATGATGGATAGTCACTGGTGTTGCATCGTTTCCATTTCTCAATTCCACCTCTTGCAGTGCTTCATGTAAAAGCTACAAAATAAATATATATCATTTTAACTTTGTTTACAAAGTTTTCAGAATTCTGAGATGCCACAGTACATGTATGTAACATTATTTTTTAAAGGGGGTGGGCAACTTATATGACAATAAAACATGAAAGGATCTCGAAAAATATAATTTGTCAGACATCAATAACCTCTCACGAGAGAGAGAGAGAAGAGAGAGAGAGTACTCTATATAATATTTATATATTTAATTTGTAATAATCATTTTATTGTCATTTATATCATTTATAAAACAATTCCAGAATCGCGTCCGAGTTTGCTGAGTATAAGTAATCATATATTATGTTTTTAAATTGGATTTTTCAGAATGAATATGTTAATACATTTTTGAATTATAAGATATAAAAGAGAGACTTACATAAGGCTTGTTGCGTTTAGCAAATGCTCCTCGAGTCTTTGGTGGTAGGACGAGAGGCGCAGCTTGTAAACGAAGGGGCACGTCGGGAACTACATCCCCTTTCAGACTAATTCTGGCATTTGCGTATCCTAGTCGCTCTAATATATTGAGGTCTCTTTCTAGTCGGTCCGTAGAAAAATGTTTGGAGCACAAAACTCTGTGGTTTTCTGGCACAAACTTATCTCATCGACAGTATATCATCAATATTTTCCTTCTCGCCGAATCTTTGGGGAAACTGAAAAAGCTCACCCACATACTTTTTTATGCACACTAGCACAACCAAAGGCAGCACAGAAAGGCATGGTGGCTATTAATCCGACAACGGGCCAACTGTATCGCGGCGTGTGGCTAATTATCTTATCTGATGATCTATCACTGTCCGCAGTCTCCCCTCGCCTTCTCGCTGAATTGCTTCTATGACGTCACATGCAATGGCGCGTAGAAGGTTGCTTTTTGAATATGCATATCACGAAAGTCAAATTTTGAACGCTTCGTGTTTTAATTATGAATATTTCAACAGAGATTTTTGGTGGTATTTTATTTTCAGACAATGTTTTATCAATTTATCATATTAAAATAAAATACAATTTTTTTTTGATAATAGCCCTTTAAGATGTACTATAGTCAGGTTCTCTTCATACATTTGCTCTAAAATAATAAAGTCTATTTATGATCACAAATACAACATTACAACAAATGTTTAGAATATCGATGTTAATGTATTACGTAGAAGGAAACAAAAGTAACGTAAACTGATTTTTTTAAAAAAAAATCACTTTCCCCAGAAATGTAAATGAGAAGTATTCATATTCCTACGTTATCTGCCTCCCTATTTTTTTCATAAAATATATACATGTATCATTCTTCGATTGACAATTCATTCACCAATAAATATTGCTTGTATTATAACAACAATTATTATTTCATGATTATTGTTCGTTAATAATCACACAATATCCTTATTGTGTATGAATTTGGTTTTCTTTATTTGCGTCATTTCCCACCATATGTCGACGAGAGAAGTGACGTAACTGTTAACAATCAATTTGTCCTTTTTTTTGTGTGTGCTTGCTACGGATATGAAAAACTAGTATACAGCGATTTATTTACAAGTTCCGTGTTTATAACTTCAAAATCAGTTGAACAGAGTAAATAATATCTTGGATACGGGATAACAAATTTCTACTCTTTCGTCATATTTAACATAAAGGAAAATAACCCCCAAGTCTTTTTTCTTTAGAAAAATCCAATTATTCTTCAGCCTGGGGGGGGGGGGGGGCATTATTCTACGTCGAAAAATGACCCCGGTCATTATTCTACGGGGGTCATTATACTTCATTACACCGGGACATCCTACACACACCCCACCCCATTTTATGACCAAAGTTTTTTATTTTTTTTTTAAATTCAGTAAAATTACAGAAAAAGAATTTAGGATTGGCGTCATCAATCAACCAAACTTGTTTTAGATATACTATAGTAACCGACATGGTAAAACATGTATTGCTTTTGTTTTTGTAATAATTTTTATATTCAGTAATAGTCATTATGGTAGTTGAAGAGTGTTTCGGTAGTTTTAGATGTAACATGTACGACTCAGGGGTGTTCAGGTTTTTTATTGAAATTGTGAAAAAATAACAGTGTCGCCCATTTTTTATGGTTCTCGGAAGTGCCCGCTTAAATAAATCCCTTCTGCAATTAATTTGGTTTGACATTTTAAAATGCGTCTTCTTAGCCCATTAAGGCTTGAGTTAGAAATCTAAACTGCATTTTCAGCGATTGGGGACGCATATAAATTGCTGGATCCGCCACTGCAAATAATGTACACGAAGGCAGGAGTAATCTCTAATTCATGTTTCATTGTTCCCGAAGAAGTGTTATGGTAATAATAATCAGACAGGAATTTTAGTTGTTATTTGGGATATGATGCATGGGAAATAGATATTATGAAGTAATATTTTATCTAGAATTCAGTAGAACTAGTTTTTGCTATGTAAAGAGGCCGGTGTTTACAAATTTTAAATTTATACATGTATATGCTACGATTTAGGAAAGGATAGAACTGTTTGAGAAATTATATTCCTTTTCATTTAACCTTGAGTCCACATTAGATTGAATAATGCTATGTACAGCTCCTCTAAATTCGAATAAGAGAATGCGAGGGAAAATGTAAGGGGGAATTCAAATAAGGGGTACCAAGGGGGGAATTGGGATCGACATGGCCTTTGATAAAGAACGGGGTTTTTTTCTTTGAGGTAATGTCTTAAATAGAATAGCATAGTCATGTTATTTATTTGGTGTTACTACACATATATTGCTCGTATTTTTCAAATTCTAATCAAAAGTTTGATATTTTCCTCGGGGGATGGGGGGGGGGGGGGTCGCGTATTCTCGGATATATAGTATAAGCATAAATATGAGCATGTATAGACTTGTTTTAATCTGTATTAAACAAAAGATTAAATTGAAATAAAGAGTTCAGTAAAAATGTTGTTTTACACATGAAGATACGCTTAAAATTAAACAAAAAATTAAAAACAAGAATTTTAATAAGATGAATCATAAGAAAATTCATAGCATTACGTATACATTATATTTTTACTGACACAATAGATCGACCTTTTACATATTAGGCATGGTATCTCTAAAATCTGATTTTCCTATAAACAGTCAAACATTATATTGAAGAAACTAATAAAATCTTATATCATATAGGTATTTCTAAATTTTGTTCCAATCAGAAACCATTAATAATGTCAACCAAACATGCTTTCACAGCAGAATAGATGCTTAGAAGACGGAGGTCGGGAAAAAGAGATTTCTTTCATATGGTTAGTTTTAAAAATGTGCATGTATAATTCTGAACCTTATTTTTCATTTTGTTGGTTCAATACTTGCCGTATTTATAGTAGACTTACTCAAGTCTCTGTATTTAATACGTTGACCGTTAAATGATACCAATCATCTATGATAGCAGGAATTAATATTTTTGAGCAAACAGTGGAAGTAAGAAATATAAATACATTAAAACAAAATAGGACAATAAGTGCAAGTCTGTTAATACGAGGGTCAATCAAAAAATACGAAAACAATGTGGCTGTTTATCATATATTTTTAGTTAATTCATAACTAACAGATTAATTTATGTAAGAATACTAATTTTATTGATATAAGAAGTTTTGTTCCATTTGATTGAATGGTTTACCCGATTTTATATTCAACATGTTTTCTCGTCACAGCGCACGGTAACGTTGAAAACACGACGTCATGATAATGCACGTACTGTTAACAGAAATATATCCAATCCTTATATCACTCTGAGTCTTTTGTGTTTTTCAGCATACAATTTAAATCGGCGATAGTTCACTTGACATCTCATAAGTTCCTCGAGGTTTTTTTTATTCTTTAGCGCATGTCTCTTCGTTGACAGTAAAGAAATCTCTGAATGTCTGATGACGTTGTTTATTTTTTAATCAAATATCTAAAGATATTCTACTCTCTTTCGTATTGTTTGATGTTCAAAATACATTTACCACAAATCCACAAAATGTGTGCGAGTGAAACACAGACATATCTTGACAATTTTTTATTTTAGGTTTCAATATTATTTGGTTTTAAAAGGTGGAATAACACACCTGGAAAATGTCACTCAAATTAACAGGAAATTTTTTGAAAATGAAAGATATAAAGATAAATAAACTGTACAAATGTCAAATAAGCGGAAAAATTGCAGTTTGGGGATAAAAAATGAATATCTAAAATAATTATTCCAGTAAGTAACAACAAACGCCCCTGCAGGATTCGAACTCGGGATGTACGGATCACAAGTCCGACACATTATCCACTCGGCTATGGAAAAAGTTACATGTTTCAGGCCATAAAATCCTTTAAATAAAACGAAATGTCGTTTCGATCAGGGGTCAGCCATTTTGTGTTGATGTGTTATTCCACCTTAAGCCCAATTTATGGAAATATTACTTTCAACATAATATGATGAATTGTTGACAACACAAAGTTAACTCGTGCGCCGTGACCTCATTTTGCAGGATTAGATTCTAAATAATTCTTAGAAATAAAGGAATAAATGATTTTTTTTTAATTTCAAATTGTTTGAAACAATTTCTATTTTATGATTACTGAATTTAATAATAATATGACGTTTAAAAACATAGCTATGGAAAAAGTCCTCGTATTTTTTTGATTGACCCTCGTAGCAACATCACCGGAACGAACTAAGATTCGATATTTTCTGAGGAGTTCCCTGCGGCCAAATAGAATAATGTTAGTTTAACAAGAGTGTTGTGTCACCCCCCCCCCCCCCCCACACACACACACACTTTTTGTCGCAGTAACGATTTTTCTTATTCACATATAAAGAACTGAACTTAAATGGAGTCCCCCCTCGACTTATTTTGGACCATGTAAGAAATTGAAGGGAAAATAAATTAGGTATTGAACAGTGAAATTGAAGTTATAGAATTACTACGATTGTTACAGATTTAGGTTTGCTTTCTTTGAATAACAAAACTTTAACATAACATATGTTGCTATAATAACCGTTTACCTCATTCTTTCCTGACACTATTCGTAAGTGGAATATTCTGAAAAATAATACCAAGGAAGCTACTTCGTTAAATATTTTTAAGAAATCACTACAGAGCAATCATACAAAACCTCCTAAGTATTTTTCTTTTGGTAAAAGATTTTTAAAAATCATTCCTACGAAATTAAGGCATAATTGTGTTCTCAATTGTGATCTTTATCGGTGTAACATAATAACCAACCCAATGTGTTCATGTGGAAGTTTAGAAGATGCACATCACTTGTTCTTGGTTTGTAAAAAATATTCATTATTAAGACAATCATTTATGAATAATCTTTTATCACTGAACTTTTTGAATATAATTGATGTACATTTTTTACTTTGGGGTGACAAAACTTTATCTTATGATGAAAACATAAAATTATTTAAAGAAGTTCATACATTTATACAAAAGTGTGGTAGATTTATCTAAGTTTTTAAATTATTTGCATAACTTTCTTATCCATCCTATTTCTAACTCTAGATTTAAAACTAATGATTTATTTGTATTTCATTAAATGTTCTATAACTGTTATCAATGTTAACTGGCATTGTATGCCACTGTAATATATTATGTACAAGGAGAGGACATTCTAAGTTTTTGGAACTTGTGTCCAATCTTTTTGGCATTAGTCAATAAAATATGTTCAACTCAACCGTTTACCCTATAGTATGATAATAAAACAAGGTCTTTAACTCCCAATTACGTGAAGTGCCAATTTTGTGAACTGCAATAGTTTCATTTTCAACAGAAATGTAGCGGAAAAGTGATTTTACCATCCTCTTCTGATATGTTTTATCTTATTAAAAAACTCAACATGTTTTCATTCTTTTGCTTCTATTTGCACAAGTAGCGCCCAAACTAAATACTCGCCGACTGGAAAAGTCGTTTTACACCACTGACGAACCTTTGGCGAAGTAAAATATTAAAACATTGATAAAATTACAATTGGTGTTCATTATCGAATCAAAAACTACACCTTTTTAAACAGTGCCTTACATCGTAACCTGCCATATTTTAAGCTTTTCCCATACCCCATACCTGATACATAATCATATAACCAGTACGTTACGTACAAATAACAATTTTTTTTTTGGTTTGAAACGACTTTAATTTCCAGTCTGCAAAACAGAAAATAAAGGCAACTAGCATGCAATCTTTGCGTTTATTACTTCGACTATGTTATCCCCACATGCACCCCTGCATTTTCCAAGTACATTTAATATTCCTCCGCCTTCGTCAGTCTTAATAATGCAAATATATTACAAAGATATAGAATGCAGTGTATGCTTATTCCATTCCTCCTGTTCATCGAGGCGTGTATTTTGGTAAGTAGATAAGACAAGTCCCGTCGTTATTCTGATAACATCAAGTCTACACGGGTAACGCTTTGTTATACATGCATGGTTCGCCATATTTTGGCGATGAATTAATTGTTACTTATGTGTGTAATACTTTGCACATTAATGAAAACAAGTTTATTTTTTATTTTGTTATATGGTTAAATATATGGTCTATTACACGGCTTTAGATTTGATTAAGACATTATATTAAGCTGATTTTAATGCTCTAAAATTTTTACTGATGTCATGCCTAAAAATAGATTCACGTCAAATGCCACGTCATAGTTGTACAGTGTTTAGCTTTTTAAGGGTTTTTCCCTCTATAATTTTTTATCGGAATGAACCATCGCATCATGTACGAATTTATTCTCATAAAAGTAAATAAAATCTAAATATTCATAAAGAAAAAGTTCACAATTTCTTCACCTCATTAATATTTTTTTACCTTGTTGCAATAATAAAACGCCTGTTTATTCATTAATAATTCAATATGCAAAGAAATTATATTAAAAAGTCTCAGTTTTTTTTCTCAGATTATAATAGATATTTCAGGAAAATCCAATAAAATCAGAATATAAAACCAAAAATATGGGTCTATTATGCAAAGTTTGAGATACTAGATGATATCCCGCGCAGGCGCAGGAATTAACATTTACACATTGAAATGATGCAATACTTAATATCTAGAACCATTGGGGGGTGGGGGCTCATTTTGTATATACTGTGTCGATTTTTTTTTTAATTGCTTTAATCGTATATTCTTTAAAATTGAAATAAAAAACACCATGGCTGGATATTAAGAGGAACGAACAGGGATGAAAATTTTTAACTGAAATGGGTGATATATACATGTACGCCACGTACATTCAAGCCACCTCAATTCTCTTTGTTGCAACTGACTGGAAAAAAATAATGTAATTTCAAACCAGTGAGTCTCCACATACATGCTTGTAGTGATTTACATACATTGTATGACACATTTATTACTTGAATTGTGACTTTACAAAGATTGCTCCGAGAATTTCATTGCCCCGTCGCAAACAACTGCCGATAATTTTCCTCTCCAATTTTAATTAAGAGAGTCGGGAAGATACATGTGAAGACTTATGGTCGGTCGTGGCCACAGACAATCCATTGACAGTCTTCTAATACGACGATGCTCAGTTTGATCTAGAAACTGACCAATTTATAACCTTCGAAATTCTATAACACGGACTCTGATTCCTTCCCAGAATTTCAATTTAAGGAAGCATTATTGAAGTTTCATCCCAACCTTATTAGTTAGCCCAAATCATTCTAATATAGTGCCTGAATTTAAATGATAAAATGTGTAAATTCATAGGCAATCATTTCTCAGTAAGAGGGTGCTCTGACTTTCTGTCACTTCAAAAAAGTACAAATCCTGCTTTATGTTTAACTCACACAGAAGACATTTTTTGTTAATTCTTCTCGGTTTCAGAAAGTCAGAGATGTAAAACAAGTGGGCAGTTTACATGGAGTTTAACAAGTTAATTCATTATGTAAACCATGGTTATTTTAATAATGAACAACAAGGCTTATGTGGCTCAGCAATTTGTTTATCTTTCGTTGTAATTCAATTATGTTTAAGTCTCCAAGACATTCCTCCATGATGCGTTGATACGTAGCTGGATTGTTGGATAGACCCCAAACGGTAGACGATTAAATTCATAAAATTCAATCGGTCCAACAGTAAAAGCTTGTTTATGAGCCTCGTCAATTTCAAGCTGGTGGTAGCCTGATTTCATATCAAGTACTGAAAAAAATTTGGATCCAGAAAGTGTGTCTAAAATATCCTCTAATCCTATAATCCACACACATCCTGATGGTACCATCCTTTTTCTTTACTAAAACGGCATTCGAAGCAAAAGGAGACTTGGATTTTCTTAATATTCCAGCAGATAACAGTTGTTCGATGTGTCTTTGTTTAAATGGTGACTCATCTGATAAGTTGATTTGATGTTTTACATAGTAAAATGACCTATATCTGTGTCTCCCTTAGAAAAGATATCATTGTATTCTCTTAGTAATTTCCATACTTTCTCCTTTTGTTGATTTGTAAGTGTTAAGTTTCCTAGTTCAATGTTTTTCAAATGATCTGACATCGAATAGGTCTGCATTTCATTTGCTGAAAAGTTGCTAAACTCTCCTGGTTGTATTTCACTAAGAATTGACCTTGGGTGAACCTTTTAGACATGTCTTGAACTAACTGTTTCAGTTTTGTTACTTCAGATTCTGGCTGAACATTTTTCTTATTTTCAGTAGCTGGAGATACCTGTAGTATCGAGTTTGTTGTTGTCTTTGTTTCTTTTTCTGGTATTTTGTGTTCTCTCTCCATTTTTCTTAATTCTACTTTGAGCTTGTCAAAATCTTTCATCACTTCAAACTTGAATCCTGAAATATCTTTCAAGTCCTGTCTGAGTCCTGCCCAGAATTTAGTTCTTAACATTTTATCTGAATCATGGTGTGAAATCATTCTTTGCTCAACAACTCTTGACAATAAATCTTCAAGTCTAAATGACCAGGCTATAATATCTTCTGATTCGCCTTGTTTTGCACTATAAAATTTGGCTAAAAGTTCTTCTTTAGTGTCCACAGTGCCATAGACACTTTCAAATTTCTCCAATATTGTTTCTATATCCACACCTGTTCCTAGTCTCATCAGTATTCTGCTCGCTTCACATCTGACCGACCTTCTAATTGCTTGCATAATCATATCCTCTTTGTAGGTTTCTTCAAGTAATAAACTTTTCACTTTGTACCGCCATTGTTCATAGTCTTCTTCACCTTTTGTTGCATTTTCTCCATATAAAATTGAAAGTTTAGGCTGATTTGCATGAATAGTAGTTGATTTTGTGTCTGTTTTTCTGTCTGCTATCTATTTCAACCACTTTTCAAGCTCCTCTGGTGTGTCATACTTTGGATTTAGTCCTAAATCCTTTAATGTTTTCATGGGGTTTTTTTTCCTTTGGTTGCCATATTTTTGACAAATGAAGTATTATGTTTATACCAACCTAAACAATCCGAACTCGAATAGTGCACTTGTTCACGGCAAACGCGAGTTGTTCGAACTGTAACACTCTCACACTTTTAAACAGGTATATCACATATTCTCATGTAAATCAACTTATGACTATAATGACCTACATATGTACTTGGACTAAAATGACAACACACAATTTTGATCAAAAGCAATGCTCAATAATATTTCAGCTATAGTACTGATCTAATTTAAGGTCTTTACAATGTTGTAAGACGACAAACCAATTTCAATCAACATAGAACTAAACCAGTCACTGTCAATAATGTCTCAAAGTACACACTTGTTCAATACGCACACTTATCTAATGACTGTTTTCAAAACAAAATATCAACTGACTTCAATAAATGACTTGACCTGACAGTTCTACAACATTACTATGTTAATAAGAACATGCAACATTCTGTGCTAGTAAATGTCATGCAGTTTTCCTACTTGTTTACTTTTAAGTATTTAAACATGTTTTAAAATTATTATTTTGCTTACCAATCCTTAGTTTTACTGAGACTGTGAACTTTAATTGAGTTGATTTTCACCGCAGAAGATCACAACACCAACTTGTTAAATAGCAAAAAAAGCACAAGAATTAAATCCAAATGAGTAAAAAATTGAAACACTGCAGGGCCACCACACAAATGAATGATCCAAAATAATTGAAATGAAATTAAATAAATCCAGATTAAATCCACAAAGGAATGGAACAAAATGCACAGTATTTAAATAAAATTAGATTACATCCACAAAAGGAATAACACATAAGACATTCACAGTTGACATTTTCCTTCGTTGTTTACATACAGAAACACATGCTTCCGGATAATAAGTTGTAGACATGTCATCCGCAAAGTATTTGGTTAAAGTAACGTATGGTTCAATATATGCATGCGAATTCAATCGGCACCAACCGGTTGTATACGTCACTTGTATGGATGATTGTTGTTATCGGAGGTACGAATTAATCCAAAGTGTTGAAATTCCAAAGTGATCCGAAATGAAGTTAAGCTTAAAGTTGGATCCACCTCTTTGTAAGTTGGCACGTTTAATGTAAGTTGTAAATGAATTAACCATGCAATTTGTTAAGTACTGTTCTATGTAAGATTCAGGCAGAGGGTGGCACATGTGCATGATGAAAAATATATTTGATCATTTTTATGTAATGTATGTTCACAGACTTGAGCTTTGAACATAACTTTTTTTTTCATTGTTAATCGTTGCTATGGTAACCAACTGGATATCATTCTTGGATGAAAGAACAAACAAATGTGCAGGAAAATTACAATTTTACTGTATTTTCAACACAAAACCCATCAATCACTGCAAATTTCATAAAGAAATTTTTGTTATTTTCAAAAACTATAATAAAAAATGTATTTATTTCAACAATTCAAGTTTTGATTTTTTTTAATGTTTCTAAGCAATACTGATTCTTGAAATCTATAAATAGCCCAGTTGAGCAATTCTCAAAAATGCCTAAATTTTAATTACTTTTAAGTGGAAATTCATGAAAAAGCAATCAGTGTGTATAATTTCATTGATGAATTCAGAAACTGTAACCTTAGGATATGTAAATTATCAAATAAAAATTCTGCGTTTTCAGTTTTTTGATGAAACACACTTTGGGGGAAAAAAGGCGTTTTTAACGTATTTCGACAATTTCTAACATTAAACATTCTGAATATAATCCTCTATCCCCTTAACAAAATTATTTTATTAATTGATAGTTCCACTAAATTAAAAAAGAAATGATATACAGAGCAAAAGTAAGGTATTGAATCATAAATAAGTGACATTATTGGTTGCTATGGCAACATGTGACATTGACCTTTTTGCCTAATAGAGATCTTATGCAAAGTGTATAGCATTATTGCATAAAGTTTAATTACAAAAGATTAGAAAAATACAGATGTCATAAGTAAACATATATTATTACTGGTATATAGGAATTGCCATTTACATTGACCTCAAAATTAATAGAAGGCTGTTTATTTTTACCTTTTGATGCAATCCCAAACAAGAGGCCTAAGGGCCTTAACAATCAACCAGAGAATAAAACAACAATTTAAAGAGAAAAAGTCTAGCATTCAGAAACAACTTATATACTAAGTTCTTATCTGTCTTCCATTTAGATTTTTATCCTGTATGTTTTATTTTCTATTAAGACTCCACCCTATCTCCATGGGTCCTTATTTAGCCAAATTTGATTCTACATCAGTGGTTTTGAGAAGAGGTCAAACCATCAACTCCAAACAAAATTTGCTCAGAAAAACACAATAGAGCTTTCAGATCGGGTGAGATAAAATGGAGGATTTTCTAATGATGATGTACAAAATTCACAGCAGAAGCCTAAGGGAAAATAACATCCAAAACAAAAATCAACAACATGGCATTACTAAGTTTGACCACACTATGTTATGGATATGCCATATAAATATCTTAGGATGTAAACTTGACTAAAACAAATGTGATTTGTGTTGACAAGTATGAACTAGGTTCAAGCGATATTTTGAAAAACTTCTGCATTTTGAAGTTCACTTAGAACACTCAGCAAGTCACTGTCATCTAATCCAAGCTTTTCGGCACAAATCACATTTGCTTGACTGGAATTTACAGCAAGTCGTGAAAAAAAGGATGAAATTTGACTTGGCTGTAGCCATTCACACGGTGAAAACTTCTTTCTTCCATCTTCCACCAGATTCCGCATCTCTAATGCAACAGCTGTGGGATTCTCCTTTCTACCACTTTCCTCCCCTTTCTTAAATAAATCAGTCAAGAAATCCTTCACTTTTTGAGAGAATCTGCTGTATCTTTTTTCTTTCTTCAAAGCCCATCCTCGAACTGGCAAATCCACACTGTCTTAAGCCTCTGGTTCATGTTCAACTCTAGGACGAGTAGTTGTCAGCACACTGTTGCACGTTTCTGCCCATAGTTTCTTTGTTTTATCACTTGAAGATTCTGACAATTTTTTGAACACATGATTCCCAATGAGCAGATGCTCATTAAGTTTACCAAAAGTCTGATATGACTTCACACATCCATATTCAGGACAAAAGAACAATTTAGAGTTCATTCCAGTAGGTTCGTTCTTGCACTCCTCCTCGTCATTTGATATGCTATCAGACCGATCATGTGATCCTGATTCATCATCTGTATTTGGCGTCTTGAGATGAATTTTACCATGGTTCTCAGGATAGTTAAAGTCGCTGATGATTTTCAGACAGGTAGCCGACTGGGTTTGTCCTAGTTTCTGAAGACTCTCTGTATCCTTAAAGCCCATCTCCAATTCTGTAGGCCCTCTATGTCTTAATTCCTGTTGATGTGAACTCTATGTTCGATATGAAGCTCACTCCCTTCCATGAATGGTTTGTGACTTCTTGTTTGGTGACATCAACATCAACAACAGCAATGCAAGTTCCCTTTACTCCTGCTCCACTATCAATTGCTTCCTTCATTTGGGTTGCTGTACATATATTGTGACCTTCGGAAGAAAATATCCTCATCTTTGACCTCATATGAGCAATTTTAGCATCGCAGTAACTCTTTCCACTCTGTGCTTCACTATAGTCATAACGCTTCACAGTAATACCTAAAATAATAAAATACACAGTCACAAATAATTTTTTTTATAATATTAATAACTACAGTACATTTACATTACACATGCACATGTATTTTGCTTATAACATGTGTGGAAAGCATTCTAAACACCATAACATGTACAGAAGGTCAAAATGTTAAGGTAAATTATGCTTTTATTTTGAAAGTTACTCAGTTTGTTTGCACACACCATTGCACTTATAATACTTCATCTTTCCAAAAATAACGATTCAATGCTTTTATATACATGAATGTATATATATATACATTCTCAAAGGTTCTTTTAAAGGGCATAAGACTTTCATTTGCATAATGTTCAAACAGATAATATATGACTATAAAAAAGAAATTTAAACATTTAAACCTTATTTTTAAGATTGATGAAATCATGATTACCAAAAAGCAAGGAAAAACACTCATTTCTTAAAAATAAACAACATCCAAAAAGCAATTCCAAAGCTACAACTATGTAAGATGCTTTCATTGTACAATATACATGTATTTGTATACTGTGCAGAAATTAAAACAAAAACCAAAATACCTGTTCTCTCTGACAATGATGGTATGGAGAGCCATATCTGCCCACAATGGTAGCACCCAGCATTGTCTGATCTCAGGTAAGCTTCCGTAATGTTTGGCATATGTTGTTTAATGGTTACTAGTGTATGTTCTAGTAGTGAAAGAACAGCAAAGAAGTCATGTTTCACATAATCCATTATGTGAGTAAATGTCTTGTGCTACAAGTACAAAAGAGTAAAATTGTTTAAGGTACATGGACCTATAATGTAAGACAGTTTCATTTTTTTTCTAAACATAAACAACAAAACTTTCAAATGCCATACACATTTTAAACACAAGTATATCTAACACTGTAGGCAAAAAAACCCTGATAATCAATTGACAGACCTTTGCTAATTACTTAGTATAAGAGTAATATTAATACATTAGCTTACCACCAAACTTCCATTTTGATCCTTGAAAACTGCAACACATACATGCCAGTGTACACCATTCTGACCACAGAAGTCTTTCATTTTCTCCCGGTACATCTGTGGCAAGTACTTCATTGCCCAGTCTAAAATCACTAGGACTTCGTTGTTCTTCAGGTCATGCAGAACGTCTATTCTTCCATCATCCTGATTCACGGTTCTTACAATATGAGATCTCCAGTCTTCTACTTGGGTAATGGACATTTCTAAATCTTGCAAAAATACCTCTTGCTCTTCTGATGGAGTCTTTATGATGACCTCACGGATTTCTGTCACAGCCTCACCAAATATATAACATCTGCTGCAGTTTTGGTTATGTTCATGATCACATGTAACACCAAGAAGGCTTGATTTGGGGTCACTCAGTGCATACTGTAAGCAGTGGAAAGCACATTCATCCTCTCGCTTGATGTGAAGTTTGTAGTCAGTCTTCAAGTACAGTCGTGCATAAAACAGCTTCTCATTCATTTCTTTTTTCCATTGTTGAGGTTCATCAAGCTTATCTACTAAGCTACTCAGACTGTCAAAAGCTGACGAACCATCAACTGCAATATTATCAAGTCCTTTCAGGCACTTCCGTTTTGAGGCACTGCATGCATTTAGCACTTCATATAGAGTCGACTCACTTAGAGGCTCAAAGTTGATACTAGTGCAATAAGCATTGTAAAGTTTGATCAAATTTGAATGGATCATAGTCCTAACTATATCAGGAATTACTAAAGTGTTTCCAGAATCTAGCTTTAGGTTCCCTGTAGTGTATGATGAAATCTCGTTGAATGATGGGTCACTGAAAAATTCAATCGCATGTTGTAACTTAGCATAATTGATTCTCTCTCTGTGTTGAGAAGATGCTTTTAGTTGAACATCTGATCCAGGACCATATACAAAAGCATGTCTTCTAGCTTTGTCTATCTGATGTTTTGTAATCTCTGGAAATTTTGTCAATAGTTCAGCCTAAGAACACCTGTGTACTATCAAGGACAAAAGTTGACATTTCAAATTTGCATCTTTGATATTGTGGTACATTTCACCAACAACATTGAAAAGGTCATCATCAGAAGATTCTGAACTTGGTAAAACTATTCTCTTAAGTCTTTGTCCTTGATGAGGAGCAATCGCATCTAGCAGAGCTGTACAAGTCTCTTCTGCTTTCCTTTTGTAGTACCTAATAATTACAAAAACAATTAAGATACAGGTAGTTAAGAGTGCATGACACAAAATAGACAAAAGCTACACCTGTGCATATGATACCAGAGGCATTGTGGGCATGCTCACAATTAACTAATCTTTGAGTAAATTTGGACATAACTTCAAGACACATTTAAACTTTGTGTGAAGAATGAACTAATGTTCATTAATTAGAAAATTATACATCAAACACAAATTTAACACTTTTTTCTGCCTGTAACCTTGAAATTGTCAAAATGACCTTTGCTTAGATTATGACAACCCTAAAGTCATAAGCTATCTTTGTGTCAAGTATTAACTTCTATGTTGTAGACAGTACATTTTTTGCAAATAACCTTGAACTTGTAGAATGATCTTGGGGCATACTCATTACACAGCCTCAGGTTATAAACAATTCTTTATACCAAGTATGAGATATCACTGAATCTCCATTACAAAGTTAAAGCCCAGCAAAGACAGATGGACAAGGTGATTCCTATAACCCCTCTCCATTATTGTTTGCAGGGGGTATAATAAACAAATGTTATTGTGCATGGAAACAATGATGGTCTCGTATTATTTTCATCCAAGAAAAAAAGTTAAATCTTAATACATTAGTGTAATTTAGTCACCTTTAAGGTCGTTCTTTAACATCCACCAAGTCTGTGCCTAGTCTTGAGCGAAGAGGACTAATTTGACCTTGGCTTATGATGTTGATGGCTGCATTAACATCAGCCAACTGAATTTCTTGAAGGGGAAGTGCCTCCTCTTCCTGACTCCAGTAAAAACTTTGGCTGCAAACTGCACTGCTTTGACTATCACTCTGTTACAAAATCAAAAGTTATGTACATTAATAAATTACAGCTACATGTACTACAATGTATACATGCATATTATGCATGTACATGTACTTTGATGACAGCAAATTTTAGTTTTTGCAACATATATATTTGTTTGACATGTGATCCACATAACCCACTTGAGCACATGTAACAATTTGGGGTTCTTTTTCATGGCCACTACTTTCTAATCTCTTCATATGGGTGTGGAGAAGGTTTTCACTCTCATGACATTTACAATTTTAATTGATGCACTTTACAGTCTGACTGCCTCTCCTAATGCAAATGTATGTGAAGAAGTATAACTACAGTATTTCTTCAGATTTTTTGGTGTTTACATGAAATTCATTAAATTCATTCAACACTTACCGGTACTAAGTCTTCATAAATGGAAGTATCTGTCTGTCTTGTACGGAGTCTGCAAGTCCATGCTTCATCATTTGTTTCATTCAAAGGCTGAGAAAAAAAATGATGGAAATGTTATAGCAATGAAATCATACATTTGCACCAAGAATATTCATTTGATAATTCACATAAATAAAAGCCAAATACTGAAATTAATATCTTTTTTTTTAGGCCTTTCAATACTCTACAGTCAGAGCTGCATGAAGCAATTTTAAATGCCTGTCTTAATGATCATGCAAAACTTGCTGATTCAAATTTCATCATTGGCAAAATATACAATTTGAAATTATTCTGAAACAGCCTCTATAAATGCATAATTTTATCCCTTTACTTTTCTTGATGTAGTATAAATTGTTATATAACATTTTTGAATAAGTTTTCTCGTTATGTCACAAATGAGATAATTTTATTACTATGCCCTGAAAATTGCTAAATCACACCGGAAACAGTTATATTGCCCTCCCGGAAACAGTTATATTTCACAGGAAATAGTTATATTGCCCTCCCGAAACTGTAATATCACCATCGCGTGCAAGAATTCTGCATATTAATTACGTCGGGTTCGAAATTCAACGAGCCAGTTGCTAAGCAAACGTAAACAGATCCGCGAATTTTAAACATGTCAGGCCAACATCTGCGGTTTGTTCATCTTAATTCATATGATCTCGATAGTTTAATTGATGAAAAAATTCCGCAAATACGACAAAAGTGATAAACTCAAGCGTGAGTGTTTTAAAAACATTTGCCTCTGCCTTGTGAATTAAATAAATATATGTTGATAACCCGAGTTTGATTTGTTTAAAAATGTTATATAACATATATTACATGTCTTCTCGGGCGACAATACCAGAATATTTGTCCCTCGGTGACAGGAAAGCCCTGGAGTGTTACGTCGCCCTCTGCCTTCGGCATCGGGCGACATAACACTCCAGGGCTTTCCTGTCACCTCGGGTCAAATATTCTGGTATGTCGCCCTCGAAGCCATGTAATATATGTATAATGTACATATGATATCACTGATTATGTGGTTTTAAATACCATACATGTTGAATACAACTTGAAAGGTTCAAAACACTTTAAATTAACAAAATATTGACTGCAAGACATGAGTTTTACATACAGCATCAGTACATGAAGACTTCTGGTTTTTGAGAGAGTCTGTTGTATGTTCTCTGTTGTCTTCTATGGGAACTTCAACCTAATAAAGATAATATATTTTACAATTTAATTAAACTTGGACACAATCATTTCTTTTTATCACAGCACACAGACCTACATATTCTTGTGTTGCCTACTGAGCAGAGCAATTTACACTTACAGATCACTTTACCTGGAGTCTTTGTCTGAAACACCCCTTACATCTCAAAAACTGAAAAATGCATGGATTTGATATTTTGTGCATACATGTATGATGCTTGGCACTAGGACTTATATAAATACAATGGTTACCAACCTCATGACCTTTCATTATACATGTAACATGTACATTCAATAGAGCCCAGCCTTAATGATAACACACATCCAATGAAGCATGACGACGGATAAAAACGGAAAGTACATGTAATAGGTCATCTGACTTAGGTGAATTAAAAATTCCCATGCCTCAATTGCCTTAACTCACATTCATATACTATTATGCAACTATGGATAAGTAACTTATTTTATACAACGGGAAATTAACAGTAGTAAAATAAGATTGCATTTGTTACCTCTCCTATTGATTCGGAAGATTCATGGCATTTTCTGCATATTCCTAAAATTTTAAGAGAAAAGTATTAAATTTATCATTTTTTAAAAATATATCTCTGTATAATAAGTCCATCATAATAATTGACTTACAACTCTTCTTTACTTCTAGAGGTAAATTTTAAATGACAGATTTATCATATCCCTAGAGTGTTCTTTAGCTTTTTTTTTTTACATTGATGAACATTTCAATGTTTATTTTCTTGTTTATAATTATATATATCTTTATATGTATATATGTGTGAGAGCTAAAGTGAGCGTGTTTAACCATTGTAATACATTGTATGTATGATAACATGTTTACTCAGTTCATTGTATATGCAACCTTCACTTCTGATATGAAGAGGGCATTTATGAGCATTGTATGCCTGATGCCAAATTCATTCAGTTTTTCTGAATAAGTATTGCCTGATGGAATATACCATCTGGGCCTCCTAATTGTACATGCAAAAAATGTTTTTTATCATATAATGTATGGTTGATGAAAATTCTAATACATGCTGGTATAAAAGCATTTAAATTACCAATCATCAGCTGATCAAATAAATCTACTGATTGAATCAGATATGAAAATACATGCAATTTGGAATTCGTAGCTATATATACTCTGCCCCAAGATTTTGCTTAAAGGCTTTGTGCTCAAACTACGTTCATCCACAAATATGATAAATGTTCAGGTTGGATTACCTGTTTTGAAATGCCCCCTCTACCACTTCAGGGGATTTTCCATTGAAACAGTCATGAAATAGCTATAATACATTGAAAAATAAGTATTCCAAGTGAGTTCCTAATGGTAAAAAGATGTAAAAATTTCCATTATAAATTCACTTAGGAATTTGTTATCATTCCTGTGAAAATTTATGTCAGAGTGAAAAATGACAGTATGTGTAAATGAAGATATCTTTGATATTTTTTCTTTTATCAATTTCAACTGTATTTCTTTCACATAGATGTGTATTTTTAATCAAAAATCATCAAAAATTGATGAAAGCAATAACTTGGGACAGACTATGATTATACATGTATATGTACTTGTATCAGGTACATAGACCAATGTAGAAACCCCCCCCCCCCAAGTTTTTGTCCATGCAGGGTCATGAAAATTTTAATTAACCCTTGCGAGATATTTTACTGTTACTGTGTCTCATTTTAGAATTTAAATAGCTTCTGTTCAAAATCTTGCTGAATATAAACATGATGAATATAAGAATAACTTACCAGAACCGACTGGCACTAAAATTCCAAACGCAGAAATCATCCGCTTACACATGCGCGAGTTAAAACTCCGATATGGTTTGGCAGTTCCCTTATGGTTAGGATACTGACAAGAGGTCTTGGGACGCCAGTGAATACCTAGAAAATCTCTGTGATAGGGACAAACTGTGAATGTTTCCTCGACAGTGAAGAGTCCAACCCGCTTGCAAATTAGATCTGCTTCACTGAACACATCAGCCTCTCCTTTTACACCAGATCGAACTCCATTTTTGATTAGATGTGAAACAATACCTCTCTTGCAGTCTTTTAATCTAGTCAAATTTGTTTCTGATGGATGAAGAGGTGAAAAATCACAACAAGTTGAGGAATAAACACTAATAGAGCATCTTTCAATGGAGTCTGCCATATTGATGCCCCGATGCATTATGGGAAACGGGAGATAACTCTTGTGGTTAAAATTGGGAGAAGGGACTTAACTTTAGAAGCAAAATATTTAATAGCATGGAGAAAACACAAAAAACAATTCAATATGAAAGCAAAAATTAAAATAAAAATATTTTATCATGAAAAGCAATTTCTTTGAATGCTTTTTGTAAATATCATTAATTTAAAATGGGTGAATTTTAATGATATTCTATAGAAATTCAACCAAACCCATTATTTACCTTCGGGGTGAATATCACAATATACCAAAGAAATGAATTTTTTTTAATTCATAAAGTTAAAGAGGTTTAATTTTAATGACAATTTAAAAGAAATTAACAAATTAAAAATTTAATGTGTGTAATGCCCGCATAGGGCCTGCCTGACTCTTACACGGAGCAGTACTTAATTATTAATAAATATAACCTATACTTAAATCCAAATCTCAATGACTGAATAACTGAAATAGAAAACTATATAGACTAAAACCAAACATACCAGATCTTTAAATCATTCAGACAATTAATTAACACACCTTCTCCTACCTGGACTCTGAGCAAAAATATAATAGAACACCCTCAGGGTCAAACCAGTCTATCCGGTCAGTCATGTCACATGATAAATTTGCCAATCGCTCACCAAACTTTTGGCGGGAAAATATTAATTCAATAAAATTAGAAAAATACTTAATATATGGTATGGCCAACAAAATACAGTTTCCACTCCTCAGTATAAAATTCTATACTTTTACTCACTGTCCTATCTTTAAAATGTATAAATTAAATAATATGTTAACAATCATGCGCATACATGCATGCATCCCAGTATACGTCCTTACATATGTGTATTTCTCGATTTTTCTTTTGTTAGCCATGCTGGTGTTAATTTTCTTATTAGAGTTGCCCGTTGTGACTCGTTTTTTTCTTAAATTTATCAAACTCTACAAACATTTTTCTAGTATTTTGATCTTGATATCAGTATAAAAGCAATTTGAATACGTTTAAATGGTCATAAGAGATGCTAATCTCGGATTCCTAGAAGGCTTTTTCCTAAAAGCTTTTTCTTTTTGGTAGCATTTTGATAAATGGTCAAACTGTCAATTCTCTTAATCTCATGTTCTTTTATCATCTTTTTTTTAAATATATACATGTGTATCTTGATATGGGGATTTGCACGCGTGTTTAAATGCTTACAAAGAATGGCTCTTAAAACACATGGGACGTACCAGCCCTTGTCTTCGGTTAGAGCGGACTCTTCATGCGTTACGGAGGCCTGTTTAGCTCTAGGGCACTCGCCAGCTTTCTTTTACGTAGTACCCGCTCTGTTGACTGCACTCATGTATTGAAATGTCCTTTTGGCGTTTTAGAAATTGTTTCTTTTGAGAAAAAGGTGTTACAAAAACATTAAATGCTTTGTTTTCCAGATTGTGGTAAACCCTACCATGTCTACTGTTTCGGGGGAATGTCCTACTAACGAGGCATCATGGATGCAGAGATCTACCGAAGTCTGCAATAATTCCCAGGAGTATCACTGTCTTCCAACAATTTTTCTGAACGAGTCTGTGGAAATATGTCTTACAGTTAAATTATTACAACGAGGTGCCAATATCATCAAAATTGTTTATACAAATAATTCATCGTAGCTAGCAATTTTTCCGTACTTTTCAAAAATTTCATGCTATTTTCAAAATATTTTGAAAGGTTGTAGCAAAAAATGATATTCTGTATTATTAAAGGGTTAAAAAATGAAAATTATTATCAAACGATCGATAAAATATTATAAAATTTCTTACAATTCCAATAATCTCAAAACTTGTCTTTATATTAGGTTTTTGTGGCATATACAACCCGTATCAAACAGACGCTCGCATTGACTTTATTAGTAGTTGTGTCAGCAACACAAATTTCAGCGGATGTCCGACAAAATCTTATTACTCCAATGAAACTTATCTTCGTAAGTGTCATTGTTTTAAAGAATTGTAATGTGTTTATCAGAGTTTTCAATAGGGAACACTGTGCCGTCCTGTGGTAATCGATATAAAGGAAGTTTAAAACTTGTGTTCTATACTTCCACCTGTTTGTGCAAACAAAATAAATGCAAATTTATCAATTCTTAAAAGAATCACGTGAATAAAAATCATGATATCATTATCAATATCAATAATTAAATATATCAATTATTTGTCAATTTATACTAATATTTCTTACATGTCAAATAGTAATGTTGCATGTTGACACATTATGTTGCATGTTGATATAATTATCTTGCTTGTTGACATATAAAAAATATGCATTAAAGAGGCCAAAACTTTCTTACTTAACTTATAGTTACATTAACTTGATAAATGTTTTATTTCTTTTCTTTTACAAAATAAAAAAAATTTACCTTGAACAGATCCATCCTGTCAGAAGATAAATCCTGCCAAGCAGTGTTATCTGGCCGATAGTAGCTGTCCAAACATAACTAGGTAAATATAAAGAGGTAGATATATTTCCCTGTTTAAATACCTTACGAAATATGAGGCCTTCTCTCTCAGGTGTACCGAATACCCAGTCGATTATAATCTCTGCATTCTAGTTAGGAGTTAACCGAGGTATTTATGAAATAGTTTTGTGTTTTACGCTGCCTATCACATCGTTTCAATAATGACAGATCTTTGAAGGGGGAAAACAGAAGGAAAATGTTCTGTGCTTCAATCAATATTGATTTTTGTCAATAATGTCAACATAAATTATAGGTCATCATGAAGAATTTTCTACAAATGGTTACAATGGGTTCCGTTGTTACGAACATAAGACAGATCCTTTTATCCTCACAAGAAAGCAAAAAACAAAAACAAAATAAATAGGGCGTGATGTTTGCCTTAAAAGAATCCAAGTCATTTATAATAATCCTGAGGGAGCTCAAGTTACGACATGCCTCACATTGTTGGAGAATCAATTTGTTGAATGCTTTAGTTGGTGCATATGAAATGCTGCTTTGAATTGCGTTCGATCTGGATCTGGATCGATGAACTTTTGTATTTCATATCAATGTTAATTATCATATTTTGCTTGCATTTTTCTCAAAAAGGAAGGTTTATCAAATGCTACAAAGTGTTTGTATATGATGAGAATCATCCATTTATCAGAGTTTACTCAGATTAGTCTATTTAGTGCAAGTTTCAACCCGACATAGGAATGAGCGGCTTGGCTCGATAAACAGAGGCATGCTTCCAAAAATGCGCTCTGTTATTAGTTGTGCAAGTTTATTTAAAGGAATGCAACGAATCATTAAAAAACCCGTACAAGTATGTACATGTACATGCAATCCCTTTTTAAAGTGATCTTCCAGCATGGATACGTACTTACTCTTAGTTTTACATTTCCATACGCGTGTTTATATTTATAGTTAATATTATCATGAAAAACATTATTATCTGTTTTAATATACTGACAATAAAAAACATGAGGCCCAATGGGCCACATCGCTCACCTGAGCAAATATTGAGATTATGCATATAGGTACATATTCATCTTCAACTACATTGTACTAGCTAGTTATTGTATTTTATTTAAAAAAAATTCTTTATGTGAAAGAAGGAAATTGTACCTCAAGGCGCTCAAATTAAAAACATTCAAAAATTTAATTGGTCTTTCGCATAATAAACGATTGTTGTTTGCCAGGCATGAACTCGTGTGACGATTTATAACCTTACTCACTTGATCGATGAATACACTCCAATAAAAAACGTTGTATTGTGAGATGTTAAAGAGCTATTATAATCAATGCATAGGCGACAGAACTGAGGGAGGCCCGCCTTCCAACCCCCACCCCCCCCCCCCCCACACACACACTTTTGACATAGCCGTACTCAAAATCTTTTTTTTTTGCTTGTCAAGATTTCTGATAAGGTCTAGCCCCCCCCCTTCTCAATGAGCCTGCGACTGCAATGTTTTGACAGGCATATAACTCTATTTTACTAAGGCTCGCCCTTTATTTTCATCTTTATTCAAAATCTACGTTAACAAATGGCTACAAATCAAGATGATTTTCCGCTATAATACTTTCTAAATAATAGCGATAATACAATTATCCCTGTAACAGTAATGTTTTAAACTGTTTTGGGGGGTCGTTTTTATTTAATTGTGTCTGATCAACCATCAAAGTTGGTGTAGATTCATCGTAAAAGGAGGGGGCCCCAGAAAATTGTTACAGCATATTATCCTTTTAATATTTCTGTACAAGTATTTAATGTTTAGCGAGACATTTCCAGTGATAAATCAAAATGTCAGTGTCTATCGTAGTATTGTGGGCAAGATACAGAACTCACAATTCTGCTTAGTTTGAGTCAATTTTTGTTCACAAGAGTTTATTACATTCAACTTAAGATTTTTAAACTTGGTATTTCCTATTCAGAGTAAACAAAAGCATGGCCTCTCTGTGAGTATCTTGCTTATAATTCGAAACTTGACACAGCTGAATATGGTTAGTAAAGAGAAAATTGCAAACAATTAAAACAGAAGAAACATGCACTAAAACAAAGAAAGCGCACAATTTATTTTTCTCTAATATATATATATATATATAATTAAAGCCTTGGTACAGCAAAAAATACTTAAATAAACAAAACAGAATGCGACAGTCCAAATTAACTAAATTGTTTACTGTTAGCGCTTTCAGCCATGTCGGCTCTTCAGACAGTTATACAAAATTTTGTATAACTGTCTGATGAGCCGACATGGCTGAAAGCGCTAACAGTAAACAATTCATTTAATTTGGATTGTCGCATTTTGTTTTGTGTGTGTATATATATATAGAGAGAGAGAGAGAGAGAGAGAGAGAGAGAGAGAGAGAGAGCAGCGAAAACAATCTCCGTTTAGACTGAAAATGCAGAGCACGTTGCATTAATCAACCATTACGTAGAGATCGTACCAATAACCAAACAATTAACTGTCTGACTTACCGAAGTCGCTATTTGATTCGATACGCAAAAATTACAAAATAATTCCCCTCAAGTGAAAAAGCATACTGTGGTTTCATTAATATTCGTTGAATACCAATTTTCGTGGATTTCGTTGTTACGTTGATCCCCGAAATTAAATGTTCCTTGAAGTGCAATTTCTATTAAGATTTTGCATTGATAGGGTCATTGGCCTCGAATTTACGTGTCCTTGAAACTGTGATTTTCACTTTATCCACGAAAATTGATACCCTTGAATATAAATAAAACCACAGTAATTAACAAAAAGAGGCCCAATGGGCCACATCGCTCACCTGAGCAACACTGGTTTTACATGGTCGTTCAAAGGATATTGTGGCATGTGGCCCCTCAGTAGATTAACCAAAATGAATATCCGAATTTTACACTTATTTTAGCATATACTTAATTTTTGACATATTAACCTTTATGGAATAACATTTTTACCGAAAATAAGATTATATGCAATAAAAATAACTAAATTTTCAGTTGTGTTCACGGTTAACTTCCAGTTACCTTTATTTTAGCCCCCCCCCCCCCCCCCCTCATCACTTTATAAAAAGATTTAAATACATGAGAGCATAAAGGTACATTTTCTCCCTCCCTCCACTGTTTACTAGTTGTTGTATTTTATTTTTTATAATCCTATATGTGAAAGAAGAAAATTGTACCTCAATGCACAAGAATAAATGCGCTCAATTCCTCAAATTAAAAACATTGAAAATTTAATTGGCCTTCTCCATTATAAACGATTGTCATTTACCAGGCATGCATTCATTTCGTATGACGTTTCATATCCTTACTCACTTGGTTGAAGAATAAACTTAACTGTCAAATTTTGTCACATATGTTAAAGAGCTATAATTCAAATCAATGTTTTGGCAGGCATGTGGCTCTTTTGTACAAAGGCCCATCCATTTTTTTCATCTTTATTAAAAAACAACAAATGTCTACAAAGATGATTTTCCGTTGCAATCATATTTTGAGAACAGCGATAATGCTTTTATTCTCATAATTATAATGTGTCAGGACTATGGAAAAATTTAAGTTTTAAAGGCGTCGTTTTCATATACTTGTGTTCGAAAAACTATTAAAATAACATAAGGGAATGAGATGGTACAACTGCCCATTTGGTTTAGTCGTAAAATACTACTTCAAATTTAACACTTTTTTCAATTAAATATATTTGATATGTTATGATACAAGTTTACAAAAGGGTAATTTCTAACTATATTCAATTGTTACGTTAAATATACATTGTTTCTAATTATTTTTAAAACCAATTACTAGATTTAATGATATTTTAATTTTGCAGTATCTAATCATTCCTCATATGGGCATTTTGCACGCCTTATTCACCCATCTTTTAGTGTAGGTTTTATGCATTTTATCGTCGAAGAACGTGCACCAGAAATGTAGATTTTATGCAATTCATCATTAAAGAAGGTGCACCAAAAGGTAGTTACAGCATATCATCCCTTTGGCAAGACATTTCTATAGATCTATCAAAATTTCAACGTTAATCGTATATAATTATAAGCAAGATGCCGGGTACATAACTTGGTATTTCCTATCAGAAACATAGGTAATCACAGATTACAAAGCTCACCGAGACGAGGCATCACCTTTCTGAGGAATCACCTTTATGAGACCACTTTTATCATATTATTTCAAAATCATAGTTAATAATGATCTTGGATATACATGGATACTGTTTTGACACAATATCGTATAACAATATCATATGTCAAAAAATTGTATAATAATCATATGTTCATTTCATAGGGTATTATATGATACAATGTTTATCAATGCAATAATATAAAATACGATATTGCATCCTATGATACCTACATATATTACAAACAAATACTGTAATAAATAATGATGAAATATGATATTGTAACATATGATATGACATTGTATCTTATTATACATTATTGTATTTGATCACATAATACAATATCATAATATATTATGATATTGATATTATATGATACAATATAATAATATATGATACAATATCATATCACATAATAAATCACAATATTGTAACATTTGATATTATATTGTATAATATTACAGTATGATATTGTATTGTATGATATTGTTTATTTGATACATGATAGGATATTGTTTCATATGATACAATAAGATTAGATACAACATTGTATTATATCAATTGATTCAATATCATGTGATATAGTACTATATCATATCATACAATATATTATACTATATTGTATTAAATGATACAATATCACATCATACAATATCATATAATACATTTTCATATGATATACAATATCGTATCATATGATACAAAATATAATTTATAATATTATATCATATGATACAATATTGTATGTTGCAATATCATATAAAATAGCATGTGATTAAATAGTATATTATACAATATCATATTATACAATATTGTATTATAATAAACAATTCTATACATAACAATATCATGATACAATATCATATCATAATGTACAAAAAATTTGATAAAATTTCATATCGTATCATATAACTTTTTACAATATGATATATGATATAATATTGTATCACATAAAACAATAGTGTATCATATCATACAATACTATATCATAGGAATCATATTATATCATTTAACAACGAACACATCTATTAAGCAGGTTTGAGATAGGAGAATTTTTTTAGCATCCTTGATAATGGAGATCTGTATCTGAAGCTACCTCTGCGCTTCATTTATAATATAGTTAAATCAACTAAGCAAGCTATTATCTATAAAATATGTGATTGTTCCAAAAAAACAAATCTCATCCAGCATCCGAAACCTATGGCTCAGATTCAGCATTCAAGCCCGTCAGGTGCATCAGTATCATAAGATGCATCATCCATGCAAGTTTTGTGAAGTTAGGACCAGTAATAACTAAGATATAATCATAAGAGAGCACCTGCTCCAAAAACACCAGCTCTTAAAACCTTAACCTCCCTCCAGCATCCGAAACCTATGGGTCAAATTCAGCATTCATGCCTGTCAGGTGCATCAGTATCATAAGACGCACCATCCATGCAAGTTTAGAAAAGTTAGGACCAGTAATAACTAAGATATATTTTTTAGCATCCTTGATAATGGAGATCAGGCTCTGCATCTGATGATTCCTCTGTGATTCATTCATATTACAGTTTAATCAACTATGCAAGTTTGAAATAGTACTATTATCTATTAAATATGTGACCTGTTCCAAAAAACTTAACCATATCCAGCATCTGAAACCTATGGCTCAGACTCAGCATTCAAGCCTGTCAGGTGCATCAGTATCATAAGACGCACCATCCATGGAAGTCTGGTGAAGTTAGGACAAGTAATAACTAAGATAAAATCATCAGAGGGCACCTGTTTCAAAAACTTTAACCATCTCAGAAAACCTTAACCTCCTCCAGCATCCAAAACCTATGGCTCAGATTCAGCATTCAAGCCTGTCTGGTGCATCAGTATCATAAGACGCACCATCCATGGAAGTCTGGTGAAGTAAGGACAAGTAGTAACTAAGATATAATCATCAGAGGGCACCTGCAACAAAAACTTTAACCAGCTCTAAAAACCGTAACCTCCTTCAGCATCTGTAACCTATGGCTCAGATTCAGCACCCAAGCCTGCCTGGTGCATCAGTATCATAAGACACACCATCAATGCAAGTTTGGTGAAGTAAGGACCAGCAGTAACTTAGATATTGCTATCAAAGGGCACCTGCAACAAAAACTTTAACCTGCTCCAAAAACCTTAACCTCCTCCAGCATCCAAAACCTAAAGCTCAGATTCAGCACTCGAGCCTGTCTGGTGCATCAGTTTCATAAGACACACCATCCATGCAAGTTTGGTGAAGTACGGACCTGCAGTAACTTAGATATTGCTATCAAAGGGCACCTGCAACAAAAACTTTAACCTGGTCCAACAACCTTAACCTCCTCCAGCATCTGAAATTTAGGAATCAGATTCAGCATTCAAGTCTTTCAAGTCCATAAGTAGGTCCAGATGCATCATCCATGCAAGTTTGGTGAAGATAGGACAAGTAATAGCTTATATACAGGACCTGCAATAAAAACTTTAACCAGGTCCGGACGCCGACGCCGACGCCGAAGGTATAGCATAAGCTCCCCCTGACTTCGTCTCGGTGAGCTAATGAACAAAAGCATGGCTCCAGTTCTGTGAGCACAGCTCTGTATCTTGCTCATAATTCGAAACTTGACACAGCTGAATATGGTTAGTAAAGAGAAAATTGTAAACAATTAAAACAAAAGAAACATGCACTAAATTAAAACCAAAGAAAGAGCACAATTTATTTTCATAATATATATATATACATATATATTTCTAGCAGCAAAAACAATCTCCGTTTAGACTGAAAATGCATAGCATCTTAACAAAACACGTTTCATTATAATCAACCATAACGTAGAGATCGTACCGAATTACCAATAGAATTTATAGTATTTATAATATATGTTGTTAGTGCATCAGATTTTGCTCATTTTACGCAGGTAAACAATTAACTGTCTGATTTACCGAAGTCTATATTTGATTCGATAAGTAAACATACCAAAATACAGGCGATATTTCCATAAAGCATAAACGAAATTCAAAACAACATAAAAACACGGTCACGAGTGAAAATGTCAACGCTTTGAAAGATTTAACCTCAATTCACTTCTCGAAACCGGCACAAATATATTGGCATGTTTCAAATATCCCTTCGTACGTAAACTACTGCACAACGGGCAAATTTATCTTTGTCAGTTTGACCCGTTTGTCTTGAGTCAACATTCAAACAAAAGAACTTTCGTTTTCGATTTGGAACATCGAACCCGAAGTTACAAACTGATTGACCGCGATTATCTCTTTATTTTTATTTTTGTAAATTACTCAAATTTGAAACAGAATTCGCCGATAATTTTGGCAATATTTATTTTCCTTTCAATAAGGATAATAAGGATTATTTATGCTAAATAACGTTGAATTTGACTCAGTAGTTCTTAAGAAGATTTTTTAAAATTCTACAGTTTCGAGGTTTTCTCAGTTTAAAAATAACATCGGTCTTTCCTTTCAATAAGGATTATTTATGCTAAATAACGTTGAATTTGACTCAGTAGTTCTTGAGAAGATTTTTTTAAATTCTACAGTTTCGAGGTTTTCTCAGTTTTAAAATAAGATCAGTCTTTCATTTCTGCAATTTATAATCGTCTTTCTATAGGGATGCTTTGTGCCAAATTTGGTTGAAATTGGTCGAGTGGTTTTAGAGAAGAAGTTTAAAATGTGAAAAGTTTAAGACGGACGGACGGACAGACAGACGACGAACAAAATGTGATCAGAAAAGTTCACTTGAGCTTTCAGCTCAGGTAAGCTAAAAATGATATATAAAAGGTCTGACAAAGGACTGTGAGTCTGAATTCAAGAAGTACATGTGGTTGTGAAAAATACCTCCAAAATTTAAGGAAACTGAGTATCCACATCCACATCCAATTCGTCGATTGTCACAATGCAGAATCTGACAGCAACAAGTGAATTTAATATCTGAAATGGATATCTTTCTGAGGCATCATTGGTAGAATCAGACATGAAGACTGAATACGTGGCAACAATAATATACAGTGACATTGCAATGAACGACAACCACCAGGAGTAGCAAAAAAATACTAGCACTTAAAGAAAACAAATAAACATTGTGACATCTTAAAGGAAAGATTAAAAATCAAAGATGGGGAAAACCTACAATATCAGAGAGGATATACATATTACGAGTAGAAGGCCAGAACAAAGCTAAACAAGAACTACCCGATATTAAGTCAAGGTTTATGAAAAGAGAAGGAGACTTGTAGCTGTTAGTTGGCAGTACAATGAGAGCTGGGTGCTTTTTAGCCAAAGAGGGAATCTTGAAGTCATTCATTCAGGAAGTTTCGTATCATGTTACTTGTAAACATGCAAGGCAATTTTTTTCTAGCTATTTTGGCTTAGAGTATGAAAACCGTTATGCTATTTGTCATGTTGTAAATTTTGAATTTACCGGGTGGCAGTAAATACAAAATTTACAACTTGACAACGATCAAGTACATAGATAGAGTTGTCATGTTGTAAATTTACATCCACACAATAAATTCAAAATTTACAACAAGAGCATTGCAAAAAGTGGGGGAGTGTCATGGGTTTCGGGATCCGTAAAACAAGCAAATTATAAAAGACGCTAAAGAGATGATAGGAGAACGAACAGTCAATTCATCTTTGCCTTATAATTTTGTTTGTGTTAATAGTAGTATCAATGTTTAAAGATTTTACAAAAAAAGTTTTAAATTGTACATCATGTGACAAAATACAAGTATATTATTTATTTCACTTACTATAAATATAAACAACATACAGGTGCAATGTATGACAGCTAGCCGTGCATGTGGGCTGAATGCCGTAATTTTTGCATTTTAATTTCAACACAATATTTAATTACATTATAAAATACAAAAACCCCATCTTGTATTTCGACCTGACATAATTGTAATATAATGGTCATATTACACATGAACGAAAAAATGCGAAGTGCATCAGGTCGGCCAGGAAAAACTAATGATAATTTTAAAAAATAACTTTAGAAAACCCGTATCCGTAGCCAAGTGGCACTAGATGCTATAAGTGATCAACCCCTAAAAACCCAGGTTCTTTACTTCCACTAAAAACATTTTCTATTGGCCAATTTCTGACCAATACAATTATAATTCATAAACATGTAGTCGTTAGGGTCAAGATCTAGTAAATGAAAGATGCCTACAAAAATTTAAGATTCTTTCAGTGATGCTTCATACTACTAGCGGGTGTACCGGGGCTAAAATCTTTGGTAAAAACAATGAAAATCCATCTTGTAAACCGTCCATATTTAATGAAATATAAAGGAAATAAAGAACAAATTTCGGAGTTTTGTCCATTTTTTACTAGTAAAATATATCTAGAATGCCTACAGTCTCTCCAAAAACGGCATTAAACTAGCTCTTGACCTCTTTAAAATGATTTCAACTTGAGTATAGGTACCGGGACTAATTTTCCCCATGATTAAAAATAGTATCACAAAATATTGTTTTATTTTCTACATAATTCCTTTAAATCCGTAAAATATGGGAAAAGATTCCTTCAATCAATTATGACGTCATAATGATTTTTGCACAATAATTTTATTTTGAAAGAAGTTTTACAAAGTACAGTGTTATTTTGTACATCATGTACAAGTACGATGTTTTGAGAGCAGTTTTTGAATTTTTTTTATTTACATTATTTGAATGTTTTACTGAAAACACATCGATCTTCAATTTAATTCATCATGATCTACCTTTACAGCAACGACCCCAAAGTGGCCAGCAACCAAAAGGACATCGCGATCACCAGAGACACCACCACCAGTCCAGGAAGTGGCCCCAGCAGCGATGCATGGAGCTTATCTCCACTGGTGTTAATTTATCTAATAAGTGGCTTAGTCTTCATACAGTTTTAGTGTCATAGGCTCTTTATAATCTCGCCTTTAAAAGAAATTAATTCTGAAAAGGTTTTTTTGATATTCATTATATGTGGTTACAATGAGCCCAGCTTTTAAATTCTATTTTTAGCGCAAAGGTATCGTGTCATTTTAACTCAACATTAAAACATTCTATTGTTTGAATTCATATAATACCATTGTGTTGCGGGCATAAAGCACGAGTATGATATATATCTTCAATACTTGCTTCTGTACCTAAAGTACAGTACTTAGGGAAATGATAACCATCGTATGTTCCATTTCAGATTTTCTGAAGGAGCTACACAAACAACTATTTCAAACATATACAAATTCATATGTTTAGTCTTGGAGCAAAAATTTTAAAAAATACACAAACGAGTCTATGAATCTTACGAACAATTTAAGAATTTTTAGAAATGATTTTCAGATTTTCTGTTGGATTATGAGCTGTCAATCGTTTTCAAATGCCAAGTAAAAGAAACCAATCCCTTTTTACCCCATTGTGACCTGGTGCAACACATATTTATTCTTGTTGTCGGTAGTTTTAGTTTTAAATGATTAAGTTTTATTAAGAAAGCCGTTTACTCTGGTGAGGAATACATGTAATACAAATGCAACTTTGCAGAGAAAAGTTGTCACCATGCTACTACAGTACATAAACTGTCTCATGCTATCCGGGTTTTTTCTTGGTTTTTTTGGATAGCGGATCTTAACAAGAACTAGCTAGGGCGTTACAGCACATTTTTTTTTATTATTTGGGGGGGGGGGGGGGGGGTAATAAAGTTGGGTTTTTTGTTTTTCTTTTTCTTTTTTTGGGGGGGGGGGGGGGGTCTGGGGTTTGTTTTTAGTTTTAAGCTTAAGCCTGCTTTTCTTTATCACTTTTTGTCCGAGGTCCTACCGTCTATTTATCTGTCCATCGGTAAACTTTTTACATTTTCGACTTCTTCTCAAGAACCACTGGATCAATTTCATCCAAACTTGGCACAAAGCAGTATCAGGTAACGGGGATTCAGATTTGTAAAAACAAAAAAGAAAAAAAAAAGGGGGGGCCAATATAGAATGAAGTTTTTAAAAATATCTTCTCGAAAACCAATTTTCCAGAAAAGCTTTGAACTTGTGCGGAAGCATCGTCAGGTAGGTTGGATTCAAGTTTGTTCAAACCACGGTCCCCGAGGGGTAGGGAAGGGCCACGTTCGGTTGTGGAATTTTACATAGAAACAAGAGACCCATGGGGCCACATCGCTCACCTGAGCAACAATGGGCCTTTAAAAGATATTGCGCCATATGGCCCCTCGGTAGAATAACTAAAAATAAATTTTGACATTTTACCTTTATGGAATAATATTTTTACCCAGAATAAGAAAATCCTATGCAAGATATAAAACTAAACATATGGTAGGGGTACACGGTTGACTTCCATTTCCCTATAGTTTTGTTCCCCCCCCCCCCCCCCCCCCCGCCCCCACTTTATAAAGCGATCAAAATATATGAGAGCATATAGGTACATTTTCTTCCTCAACTACTTACTAGTTATTGTATTTTTTTAAATATAATATAATATAATATAATATAATATAATATAATATAATAGTTATTGTATTTTATTTTTTTAAAAATCCTATAAAATTGTACCTCAATGCGCTCAACTTCTCAAATTAAAAACATTCAAAAATTTAATTTGTCTTGTCCATTATACTGTGGAATCGTCAGATTTCGTGGGGGCCAATTTTCCAGGATTGCTGAAATTTTATAGGTTCGTGAGGACGTTATTTCGTTTATTTTCTTAAACCTACAAAACGAACTATGACTTTATAACCCTAATATATAATTCGTGGAGGATATTAATTCATGGATGAGAGGTACCCACGAATTCTAATGATTCCACAGTAACTAAATGACTGTTGTTTACCTGGCGTAAACTCGTGTGACTTTTATGACTTTACTCACACTTGATTGATGAATACACTAGAATGAAAAATATTGTCACGTGACATGTTAAAGAGCTATAAAAATCAATATTACAGTATTGACAGGCACCTCAGTCTACACCCACCCAATATTTTCATCTTTATTTAAAGATAAAAAATGGCTACACACCAGGATAATTTTCCGCTGTAATATTTTCTTAGGAATAGCGATAATTCCTTAGTATGATCCAGCAACAGAAATGTGTCAAAACTATGGAAACTGTTTTTACGGTGTCGTTTTTATTTACACAAATTTGGCTGAAATTGGCCAAGAGGTTTTAGAAAAGAAGTTCAAAATGTAAAAAGTTTACAGACGGACGGACAGACAGACAGACGGACGGAAATAATTATGAAACGGACAGACGGACGACGGACAAAATGTGATCAGAATAGCTCACTTGAGCTTTCAGCTCAGGTGAGCTAAAAAGAAGAGGGTGGATAAGAATTGTAAAACGCCTATATAAGGACAGATAAGATACTGCAAAATTAGTATATCGAAAAATCTGATATTTTCTTTATCAATCATTGAACACAATGTACATTTAATATAACAACGATTTGTTATCTTTTATTATGTTCGGTATTTGGAATATGTTGAGCTAAACTGGCGTATGGTATCAAATCATCCAAATAGTGTCATTTTTAGAATTTCAATATATTTTCTTTTATAGAGTGGGTCTGTGCTCCATATTTTTGTCATAATCTTAATTTTTTTTAATGTATAAATAAACAATTATTTAAGATCTTCTCTAGAACCACAAAGCTCAATTCATGTGTGTGATATGACTATCATAAATCATCTTTGTACAAAATTAGATTAATTAACATATTTGTAGCAACATCTGGAGAAAAAATTTAAAAATCTTTTTATACAGGATTAATTCTACTAAATTGTCAAGATACTTTGTACATGCCTCCATACATCTGATTTTCAACGTTAACGACATTATTGTCCAGGTGAGCGACGTGGTCCATGGACCTCTTGGTTTGTGTCTTATTTACAATAGAGGATCTATACGTGTACATTGCCTTGTTACAATATCTTATCGATAAGAATTTTTAAGCACTTTTTTCAGTTTTCAACCTTTGATGTATTTATTTTGTAAAATTTAAATGTACATTTTACACAGCGACTGGAAAAATAATATTTCTCTTATGTTATGTGGAGTATTACATTACAGTATTACAATTTAAGATTCAGCCAGGAACTACAGGCTTGCAGGCAATTTTATTCATTTTGAGGAATGGCAGCTTTCGTGTTCATTTAATGTTCGTCTATATTGTACTCCAATTCAATTTATCATTCAGTGTTGTAACACTTTGCGCTCATATTAACGAGCTTATCTAAAAGCAAGTCTCTCTTTTCTAGCATTGTACATTTTGTTCATTTTTCACCCGATTACCCCGTCAGTCTATCGCTTTCGTTCGTAGTATCTTCTAATAAATAAATGTTAAACGCTCATCGAGTTTCTTTCATTTTTCCTATGTGCAACTGTTGAAGAGCTCAAATATTCTTAAGGATGACGTTTACTCAGAATGAAAAAAAAAATCCACTGATGATAATGAAAAACCAACTATTGTGTGTTATAGACCTTTATACATGGTAGTGTTATTCTTCACTTTCAAAAGAGTAGGTCAATGACCTGCTTTTTTAGTTAATGGCCATTGAATATTTTTTGAAAAATTAAGAAAATTCCATAACAATTTTACACTATGAATGATATTTTCTTAATTTTCTTAATAATACAAATTGCTTTACTCTTTAACAAATTAAATACAGATTATGAATGGTAGTGACATTAAATAGACACAAAGCATTAAGTTTTCATTCATAATTTTTATATATATTCTAGTCCGAATTTCCTCTATCAGTTTTCAAATTACTACCCATTTTTGATTCAATATAACAGAAAACTGAAAAATGATAATGCTAAAATATTTATAGTATTGAACTAAGTATATTGACCTTTCTCTGCTGGCGCAATTACCAACATCTTGTCTACATGACCATAAGCTGGGCAGGTGGGGCCATACCACACTTGATGGCATCCGCCCAATAGAAAACGTCAAATCTTCTGGTGAAAAGTCCTGGGAGCTGGACTCAGGGAACTACCACTCCTCTAACATCATGAGATGTATCCTGCCTGCCCCTGCAAACACACGGGGGTAGTCCACAGCAAGGTACCCTCCAGTTAAAGTCCCAGGTGGGAGGCAGGGGAACTCCGGGGGAAACTCTATACCCGCGGCCCTACTGGCAGCCCAGGGGTCCCAGGGCTCAAAGGCTCGAGCCTGCTAGGCCTCAGGCAGAATCTGGTCAGTTTCTTGGTCTTCCTGGTCCTCCTGGTCCTCTGAATCCTCCACGGTGATGCGTCCAAGTCCTCAAAGCAAGGAGGCATGGCTGCTGGCGACAAAAGCCGAAACATTCCATATTGAGAAAGAGGGTGACAACCAATCACTTCCTTGGCCCACAGCTCCCAATAGTCACAGCGCAGGTCCGGGCCCAACCTGGAGACCAGGTATCGCTCCTCCCCCACGAACCAGCAAAGGACATTCATGACCTGGGTCACATCCCTGTTGGAACACTGATGGAGATCTCCAACTTCTTGTTAATGTAGCGGACTCGAGGAACATTGCTCCTTCTGGAGCCTTTCATCTTTAAACATAATAATTGAACGTTTTTATTGACATTCATTAAAATACCACAGTATATCTAATACAAGTAGTTTATTAATCATTAGAGAGGTTTAGCAAACCGACGTGTACGTGTACATGTACATGTAGAAAGGAAACTATGTGCATTACTTCATCAGTTTGTGTAATGACGAATTTATACATGTATGTACCCGAATGAACATTCTTGTAATTGCAAAGTACATGTATCTCTTCCTCCAAATCATGCAACGGCTCTGTTATTTTATTCATTTGTGATAAATAAAAATATACATATATAAATATATGTATATATTAAATATATATAAATATATATATGTATCTACCATTTTTGAATAAGTTTTCTCGTTATGTCACAAATGAGAATTGCTGAATCACACCGGAAACAGTTATATTGCCCTCCCAGAAACAGTTATATTTCACAGGAAATAGTTATATTGCCCTCCCCAAACTGTAATATCACCATCGTGTGCAAGAATTCTGCATATTCATTACGTCGGGTTCGAAATTCAAGGAGCCAGTTGCTAAGCAAATGTAAACAGATCCGCGAATTTTAAACATGTCATGCCAACGTCTACGGTTTTTTCATCTAAATTCAGATGAACTCGATAGTTTAATTGATGAAAAAAATTCGACAAATACGACAAAAGTGATAAACTCAAGCGTGAGTGTTTAAAAAACATTTGCCTCTGCCTTGTGAATTAAATAAATATGTTGATAACCCGAGTTTGATTTGTTTAAAAATGTTATATAACATATATTACATGTCTTCTCGGGCGACAATACCAGAATATTTGTCCCTCGGTGACAGGAAAGCCCTGGAGTGTTATGTCGCCCTCTGTCTTCAGCATCGGGCGACATAACACTCCTGGGCTTTCCTGTCACCTCGGGGCAAATATTCTGGTATGTCGCCCTCAAAGCCATGTAATATATGTATAATAATATATATTGTGCTGTTACGATAGGCAATGTTGTTTTTTCCATCGGGTTCGAAATTCAATTAATTTCTAGGGTATATATATTTGACTTCTTTACTGAAGAGCGTTAGTCCGTGCAGTTTTACCGCCAATGTATCTGTAGTTTGCAGTCAGGTCACAAATGTAAGTTTACAAATTATTTGCTGTTTTAATCAAAGTTTACTAATTATTATATCAATTCTCATTTGTTATAACATTTAAGTCTTTTCTAAGATACCGTAGTATTTACTTCTTAAGTGAAGTTTTTATAAGTCTCGATAAAGTTGCATAGTATTGTAACGAGTAAACACACATAATAGTTATTTGTGTATTGCATTAATGTTAAACATTTTTAGTATTTTCTGTGTTTGCGGAACATGCTTTTTGGGTAATGATATATGTATTGATATTTTTCCTTTGTAATATTGTAGCTTCTTACCTACATACACAAGTACGCAGAATAAAGCAAATAGAAAAGTGCTCGTGTTTCGGGTTAACTATGCACAAGGCATTATAGTAAGAAGATTTCGTATACCATGGCATCAAACCCTGATCCAGGAGAAACAGATACTGTACGGGAACCTGATTTGTTGGAGGAAAAGAAACCTGCTCCAGGACAAAACGAACACCCTGATCCAGGACAAAACGAACAACCTGATCCAGGTAACGTCAAAGACCCTGACCCAGGGATAACTGAAATTCAGCAGAATCCTGATATAGGACAGTTAGACCATAAAAAAGATCAACAATCTCTTCATGAAGCAGATGAGAAAACTATCGATGCCATCCCGAAATCACTCGGAGCAAGAGCACGAACAAAAACGGCAGCAGGTAAAGGATTTTACCAAAGTCAACTTCATGATTTTCAAAAAAAGTTACAAAAACATTGGACAAAGATGGAAGATTTATTGATAAATCTGGACAAAGCTGAAGTTGGTGATTTACAGAGACTTAGGAAGATAGAAGATGAGTTGAAGAGAGTTCGTACCAAGCACAATGCTGTGTTCAAAGATTTTATGTTATTTCTTACTCGAAATAGTGACAAAGAAATGATCCGAAAAAGTGAAATTGAGTTTGAAAGAAAAGAGACTGTAGTTACCTCAGTATTAACTCGCCTTCAAGCATTGAAATTAGAAGCCGCTGAAGTTTTATCACAGAGAATTTCAGACAGTGAATCATCTAGTGCATCCTCTCAACGATCCTTTGTTAACAAAAAGGACTTAACAGAACAATATGTGTCGCAACATTTTAGTGATCCAAAACCAATTGAAGATCTCTATTTGAAAACAAAATTGAATAAAGAACAATATTGTGAATACAAAATCCCACAAGAAAAGGAACCATTTTATGCCGAATCATTGTGTTTAGAAAAACCTAGAGAAAAACTGAAAGTTCAGGCAACACCAAAGCCAAATAGATTTTATGATCAGGATCCTCCTGTTCCAAACAATCCAAACTCTCAACTACACAGCACAGTACAAGACGACTCGGTTCTAGGAGGACTTGTGCAATTTCTCCTCAAGAAAGACTTACTATTAACCAGATTTTCCAAGTTCAATGATAGTCCTGAAACATTTATTGTGTGGAAAACTAGTTTTAAGAGCATTGTGAATGAACTTAATGTTTCACCATTTGAAGAAATGGACTTGCTTGTAAAGTGGCTGGGGCCAACCTCCAGCACATTTGCTTCTAGTATCCGTGCTTCCAATGTTCATGCACCTGAAAGAGGACTTCAGAGGATATGGGAACGTCTACACGACAGATACGGGCGCCCAGAGATGGTTGAAGCAACTATAAAGAAAAAGTTAGACAGCTTTCCAAAACTTTCAAGTAAAGAAATGAACAGACTTTATGATTTATTGGACATATTGTCAGAGTTAGAATCTACAAAATCTGATGTTCATTATTCGCAACTGTTGTCATATTTTGACACTTCCTCCGGGATCAATCCTATCGTCAACAAACTACCCTACGGTCTTCAGGAAAAATGGACGACTCGTGCCTCAATGTACAAGAAACAGTATAAAGTACCATTTCCACCACTGTCTGTGTTTATTGACTTCATTAGAGATATGAGTGAAGTGAAAAATGATCCAGCATTTGTGTATGACAACCCGCGTATCGCCCCAAGTTCAACACCTGCACGTGGAAATAGACGAGACAGTATTCTGAACCGGAAAACATATGTTCAACAAGAAACGATGAAACGCTGTCCTATTCATAAAGCTGAACATTCATTGTTGTGTTGTAGACAGTTTCTATCAAAGCCACTTGAAGAACGACGAAAGTTTTTGAAAGAAAAGCGCATTTGTTTCAAGTGTTGCGAATCAACAAATCATATGTCCAGAGACTGCAACGTTAAAGTGAAATGTGAAAAATGTGGCAGTAATAATCACAGAACATTGATGCATGTTGATAGATTAACGAACTCTTTTGAAAACCAACATTCAACTGTCAGAGAGAATGGCGGGGAGGATAACGCATCAGAAAATGTTGCCTCAAAATGTACCGTGTTGTGTGACAAACCCTCTTTAGGACGTTCTTGTGGGAAAATAGTGTTAGTGAATGTGTTTCTACGTCAAGATCCTAACAAAGCCATAAAAGTCTACGCTATACTGGATGATCAAAGCAATAGAACACTCATTTCTCCTAGACTTTGCGATCGTCTGGATGTTCAGGGCCCTTCCACCCAATATTCTCTGTCATCGTGTTCAGGAACTACAACTATGACAGGAAGAAGAATCGAAGGACTGTGTGTTCAATCAGTGCATGAAGATTGTCAATATGAACTTCCAATAACTATTGAATGTGATGATATACCAAATGAAAGATCGGAAATCCCTACTCCAGATGTTGCTCGTTTTCATTATCATTTGAATTCAATTGTCAATGAGCTTCCACCAATAGAAAAAGATGTAAACATTGAACTACTGATTGGTAGAGATGTTCCAGAAGCACATCATGTGTTTCATCAGATTACTGGACCAAAGAAAACTCCATTCGCTCAAAAGCTAGGATTAGGATGGGTCATAATCGGAGATGTATGTCTCGGAAAAGTTCATCGCCCAGACCTTGTTCGTGTGATGAAAACCTCCGTTCTTAACAATGGACGTACGACACAATTCAATCCATGTGAAAATCATTTTCAAGTGAAAGAACATCAAGCTTTAGACACATATGACACTTTGTTTCAAAAGTCCCCTGATGATGACAAAATTGGTTTGTCTGTAGAAGACCGTAAATTTCTTTCACTTATGGATGAAGAATTTCAGAAGGATGAAAATGGAAAATGGATTGCTCCGCTTCCTTTTCGTTCTCCGAAACCCATGATGCCAAACAACCGATCTCAAGCATGGAGAAGAGCTCGAATTTTGGATGCTAGCTTAAAGAAAAATGAAGTGAAAAAGACTCATTTTATTGAATTTATGAAGAAAGTGTTTGATAGTGGTGCTGCAGAAATAGCTCCTGTTCTCGATCATGAAAGCAACAATGAAATGTGGTATTTACCCATTTTTGGTGTATACAATTCTAAAAAACCAAATCAAGTGAGAGGAGTGTTCGATTCGTCCGCAGTCTATGAAGGACATTCTCTGAACAAAGTGTTGATGACTGGACCTGATCTTACAAACAGTCTTATAGGAATATTATTGCGTTTTCGCCAAGATCGATATGCTGTAATTGCTGATATTGAACAGATGTTCTACCAGTTTTACGTGAAAAAAGAACACAGGGACTTTCTTCGTTTTTTCTGGTATAAAAACAATAATCCAGATCTTCCTCTTATTGAATACCGAATGTGCGTTCACGTGTTCGGAAATGCACCGTCTCCTGCCATAGCAACATATGGATTACGAAAAACTGTAGAGAATTGTGAAAACACTTATGGGTCTGATGTTAAAGACTTTGTAAATAGAAACTTTTACGTAGATGATGGTTTAGTGTCCTCACCGTCCCGTGAAAAAGTTATAGATTTGATTAAAAGAACCAAAACAGTGTTTAAAGAAAATGGCAATTTACGGTTACACAAGATTGCCTCGAATGATAGAGAGATTTTGAATAGTTTCGGTGAAGAGGACTTAAACAAGAACCTTAGAGATGTACACTTTGGAGAAAACTCAGTCTTACCCCTACAGCATAGTCTCGGTTTATCATGGGACTTAAATCATGACAGTTTCTTGTTTGAGATTCAAGACAGTGAAAAACCAAACACTCGGAGAGGGTTACTTTCATTCCTGAATAGCATTTTTGATCCGTTGGGCTTTTTGTCACCTATTACCTTGTCCGGGAAAATCCTTCTTCGACAATCAGTTGGTGCCGATTGGGATCAACCATTATCAACCGCAATAGATCACAAATGGAAAGAGTGGAAATCATCTCTACAGTGTTTACAAGACTTGAGAATTCCTAGGATGTACTTACCTGTTTCATTAAGTTGTGTTAACAACATTGAATTACATGTCTTCTGTGATGCGTCAGAAACAGCGATTGCAGCAACTGCATATTTGAAAATCACTGGTGATGACAACGCAAGCCATTTGGGATTTATATTGGGAAAAGCCAAACTAGCTCCAATGAAAGGACATACAATACCACGGTTAGAACTTTGTGGAGCCGTCCTTGCTTCAGAAATCGGACAAACTGTTTTAGAACAATTGGATGTAAAACCGAATGTTGTGAAATATTACACCGACAGTAAAGTTGTCCTTGGATACATTTACAACCAATCGAAAAGATTCTATACATATGTGACAAATCGTGTGAGCAAAATCTTAAAAGTGAGTTCTATTGACCAGTGGAATTATGTACCGACCCATAAAAATCCTGCTGACTGTGCGACACGAGGAAACTTTTCGAGTGAACAGCTACAGAATAGTGAATGGTTACAAGGACCTCAATGGCTTTTAGAACAACATGAAGAAAATGAGGTTAATAAGAACTATGACTTCCCATTAATAGATCCACAGGATGACAAGGAAATTCGTCCAGATGTACAAGTCATGAAAACCACCACTAAGATGTCAAAGAACTGTATAACTGAACTTGCAGAGAAATTTTCCAAATGGAAAACCTTTATCAAATTTGTCGCCTGTTTAAGACATGTCATCAAGTCTTTCAAGCACAGAACTCATTCTTGTTCTGGATGGCATATGTGTGAAAACAGTATCAGTGTACAATCCTGTCAAGATGCTGAAAAATTTGTGTTGAAAGAAATACAGAAAGAGTGTTTTAGCAAAGAAATACTCTCTCTACAAAATGGAAAAACTGTTTCAAAGGATAGTCGGATTTCAACCCTTTCCCCATTCATTGACAGTGAAGGTTTACTTCGCGTAGGTGGGAGACTTAATAATGTGAAGAATGTGTTACCTACTGGAGAAATCAATCCTATAATATTGCCAAATAAACATCATGTTTCAACACTCCTGATTCGATTCTACCATGATTCAGTTAGACACCAAGGAAGACATTTTACCGAGGGAGCGCTTAGAAAGAATGGCCTCTGGATTATTGGTGCAAAACGTGAGGTGTCTTCATTTATTCACAATTGTGTCACGTGTAGAAAACTTCGTGGAAAATTCGAATTACAGAAAATGGCTGATTTACCCTCTGACAGAATTACTCCTGGTCTTCCATTCACCACAGTAGGAGTGGATACATTCGGTCCATGGACAGTTTTAGCAAGGAAGACACGTGGTGGAGTAATAAACAATAAACGGTGGGCAATCATGTTCAGCTGTTTAACCACACGAGCCATACATATCGAAGTAATAGAAGAAATGTCTAGTTCTTCCTTTATCAACGCCTTACGACGCTTTGAAGCAATACGTGGACCGGTCAAAGTATTTAGATCAGACAAGGGTACAAATTTTGTAGGAGCAGCAGATGAATTAGGAATACAAACTCTGAATGTTGAAGATGGTCCGATTAAAAAACATCTACGTGAAAATGGAACAGTTTGGATATTTAACTCTCCTCATTCTTCGCATATGGGTGGCTCCTGGGAGAGGATGATTGGTCTGACAAGAAGAATCCTTGATGCGATATTACTTGATCTAAATTCCAAACAATTAACACATGAAACTTTGACAACGTTTATGGCAGAAGTGTGTTCTATTATTAATTCAAGACCTTTAGTGCAGATTTCATCTGACCCAGATTCAACTTTAGTTCTTAGCCCTATGATGCTGTTAACTGGAAAAGTGAATTACTTACCTGTGATACCGGAAAGTGATAACATCAAAGATATGTACCGCGCCCAGTGGAAACATGTACAAGTTCTCTCCGAAATATTTTGGAAACACTGGAGACAAGATTACTTACAGAACCTTCAACCCAGACGGAAATGGAGAGATGATCGACCTAACTTAAAAGTCGGTGACGTTATTCTTTTAAAAGACAGTGCAGTACATCGAACAGACTGGCCTATTGGTGTTATAACAGAAACATACCAAAGCAGCGATGGTAAAGTTCGTAAAGCTCGCGTTCGCGTCCATAAAGACGGACAAAATGTGATGTACACGCGTCCTATTAGTGAAATGGTGATGCTGAATTGTTGATCGTGAAATTTGTGTTCCACAAAATTATAATGAACCTCCACATCTGATGACTGGTAACTATGTTCCATAGTGTATCTTTGATTGTGTTCCACAATGAATGATTGTTCTTAAACCATGTGAAATTTCATATGATCATTGCAAGTGTCCATAACTTAAGTTTTTAACCATGTTCCATGGTGAAGATATAAAATTTGCATATATGTTCCATAATGATATTTTTGAAGTATCTTTGTATGAATATTACTCATGTTCCATGGTGAATATATTTTGCATTCATGTTCCATGAAATTTTTGAACTATCTTTGTTTAAAAGCGTTCCGCTATGAATTCTATAAGTTTATACAATTTTTTAATTGGTAATATTTACTTAATATTAGGCGGGGAGTGTGCTGTTACGATAGGCAATGTTGTTTTTTCCATCGGGTTCGAAATTCAATTAATTTCTAGGGTATATATATTTGACTTCTTTACTGAAGAGCGTTAGTCCGTGCAGTTTTACCGCCAATGTATCTGTAGTTTGCAGTCAGGTCACAAATGTAAGTTTACAAATTATTTGCTGTTTTAATCAAAGTTTACTAATTATTATATCAATTCTCATTTGTTATAACATTTAAGTCTTTTCTAAGATACCGTAGTATTTACTTCTTAAGTGAAGTTTTTATAAGTCTCGATAAAGTTGCATAGTATTGTAACGAGTAAACACACATAATAGTTATTTGTGTATTGCATTAATGTTAAACATTTTTAGTATTTTCTGTGTTTGCGGAACATGCTTTTTGGGTAATGATATATGTATTGATATTTTTCCTTTGTAATATTGTAGCTTCTTACCTACATACACAAGTACGCAGAATAAAGCAAATAGAAAAGTGCTCGTGTTTCGGGTTAACTATGCACAAGGCATTATATATATATATATATAAATATACATATATAAACAATGATGTATAAAAAATGAACACATGCAAAATTCTCAATTTTCACCTGTGACAAAAATTCTTTAGTAGGAGAGAATATATAGTATCACATAAAAAACGTTTACACATACAGGTACATGTTACAACAGTTACTGCTAAACAAGAAAAGTAATGTGAGCTACTACGCGTAATTCTAACTTGTTAACTACACATACAAGACGCGTACTCGTCGGTCTGCTAATTAAACCTCTCTATTATTTCTTTTGTTACTTTGGCTCCAATATAATTGATAGACTACTGCACTGATAAAGAATTCTCTAGAAAAAGAAAGATAACTCTGGCACGTATTTTGAAATTGAAAGATTAGTAGGTATTTTGGATTCTGATTTTTATCTATAAACACCTGTTAAAGAGCTTTACATGCACACCATCTATCAAAGACATAAGGTCATCAACCATCAGTTAAATTCTATATCATCTGCAAATTTATCCTAAGAAATTTAATCAATAGGTTTGTAAAATTACCTTTGGGCCTTTAGATTTTGCCTCTTGTTGTTTAAGAAGTCTATCTAGTGTTTGTTTCTGAAAAGAATTCAAAAGAATTCAAAATGAAAAGTATATTCCATTATACCTGCTCATATACAGGTATGTTCAATGACAAGTGCTGCAGCAGCAATATTTTAGTTACAGGAGATCAGACGTTAGTTCTATTTAGGATTTCTCCTGCATATCATTCAAAACTTTAATTGAAATTGTGTCAAACTTTTTAGATAACTGAATACCAGGTTAACTCATGCCAAAGTAATTCTATTGAAACTTTATGAAAGAGTGAAGCACTGACATTCACTTTATGATGAGTTAAAAGGATAGCCATAAATACTGTGCTTTACTTCGTCTTTTTCCCGCTTTTCCTGAGTCTGTTGTCTTCAATTTTTGGTCCTCTGTTGCCTTTTTTCCTCCTGTTCTTTGGTAAGTTCAACAGTTTTATATCCTGTAAAAGTCAAAGTTTTAATTTATTTACTATGATTAATCTTGTACTAATGAAGATAATCCTGGTTTTTATAACATGGTATCAGAAGCTATAAATAATTTTAAGAATGATAATATCATTTTAGTTGGGGATTTTAATCTTGTATTAAACCCAGACAAAGACTATCACAACTATAAGCATATCAATAATGCCAAAGCTAGGGACAAACTGTTGGAAATAAACTCTCACCACAATCTATCAGATATATTCAGAGAACTTCACCCTGAAAAACTAAGATATACATGGCGCAAACCTCGCCCATTCAAACAGGCACGTTTAGATTTTTTTTTGGTTTCAAATTCTCTGCTAAATATGGTACAAGAAAGTGATATTTTATCAAGTTACAAGTCTGACCATTCTCCAGTTTTATTAACTCTCAAAATTGGAAACTTTACTCATGGAAAAGGTCTATGGAAATTTAATAATTCCTTGTTGCATGATTCAGATTACATTAAAACCATTAATACCATAATCATGCAAATCAAAGAAAATTATGCATTGCCCGTATATAGTAGAAATGGCATTTCCACTATATCTGACTCTGAAATACAATTTACAATTAATGATCAGCTTTTCCTTGAAACTCTTTTAATGGAAATTAGGGGCAAAACCATATCTTATTCAAGCTTTATAAAAAAAAGAAATAATGAAAAAGAAAAAAAAATAGTAACAGAAATGAATAGATTAGAAGAAAACTATGAACAAAATATAGGTCTGATTAATGAAAAAAAAAAGGAATTGGAAAATTTAAGAAATCATAGGCTTATAGGCAGTATGGTGAGATCTAGAGCTAAATGGGCAGATGAAGGAGAAAAACCTACAAATTATTTTCTGAATTTAGAAAATCGACATTATACAAATAAAATAATACCAAAACTAATAATAGAGGAAGAGAATTTGAAAGAAATAACAAACCAAAGGGAAATTTTGAATGAAATTGAGAGTTTTTATAAGAATTTATATAATAAAAATGATGAAAACTTTGACTATAATCTAAATGATATTTTAACAAACATTGAAATAAAAACACTTAATAATAAACAAAGAGACTCCTTAGAAGGTGAAATCTCCTTTAAAGAAGCTACAACAGTTGTGAAAAATATGGCAAATAATAAGAGTCCAGGTAGTGATGGATTTACAACAGAATTCTATAAAGTTTTTTGGAACAAGATAGGACATTTCGTGGTTCGATCTCTAAATTATGGGTACAAAGTTCGGGAACTCTCAGTCACACAGAAACAAGGAATTATTACCTGTATCCCAAAAGATGGTAAAAGTAAATTTTTTTTAAAAAATTGGAGACCAATAACACTATTAAACGTTGCTTATAAAATAGGTTCTGGATGTATTGCTCAGAGAATAAAAAATATGCTTGATACTATTATTAGTCCCGATCAAACAGGTTTCATACCAGGGAGATATATTGGTGAAAATACTAGACTGATATATGATCTTATGCAATATACAGAGGAAAATGACATCCCTGGTGTATTGTTAATGATTGATTTTGAAAAAGCCTTTGATACTGTTTCCTGGAAATTTATTCACAAATGTTTAGATTTTTTAAACTTTGGAGTATCCATTCAATCTTGGATATCTACTTTTCAATGTAATATAGAATCATCGGTCACACAAGCTGGATATCTTTCAAAATTTTTCAAACCTAGCAGAGGATGTCGCCAAGGCGACCCGATCTCTCCTTATTTATTCCTACTGTGTGCAGAAATTTTGGCCTATAAGATAAAAAGTAATAAGAATATACAAGGAATAGTAATAGATGATACTGAATATCTTATATCTCAATATGCTGACGACACTGTACTAATTTTAAATGGCTCAGAAAAATCCCTCAAAACAACTATTGATGAATTGAATAATTTTAATACAATCTCTGGACTCAAGATTAATTTATCGAAAACACAATTAGTCTGGATAGGCAGCAAAAAATATTCTACTGAAAAATTATGTCATGAAATGAATTTTCATTGGACAACACAATTTAAATTACTAGGCATCCAATTTGACGTAGATCTAGCAAATATTCCAAAACTCAATTATGATAAAAAGTTAGTTAAAATTAAAGAAATCATCAATCAGTGGAACAAAAGACATACAACTCCTATTGGTAGGATTACTTTGATCAAATCTCTTATTATATCACAAATGAATCATTTGTTTATTTCACTTCCAACACCATCAAGTAAATTTATTAAAGACTTAAATGAAATATTGTTTAATTTTCTTTGGAAATCTAAGGTGGACAAAATAAAAAGAAAACAAATTACACAAGAATACTCAGATGGTGGTCTCAAAATGATTGAAATAAATAATTACATCCAAAGTCTAAAGTCATCTTGGATCAGAAGATTGATAAATAGCCCAAATTCAAAATGGAATATATTATTAAATAAATCAATTAATACGGACATAGTGCTGAAGACTGGTCCAGACTTCATATCCTGTATATTAACTAATTTAGTTAGAAACTCCTTTTGGAAGGATACATTTATTGCTTTCAAAAAGATACAAGATAGAATGAAATTACTTACATGGCATGAATTTATTACACAACCCATATGGTACAATAAGAATATTACAATGGGGGGGAAATCAATTTTCTTTATTGATTGGTTCAATAAGAATATTGTTTATATCAATGATTTGCTGGATGAAAATGGGTCCTTTTTAAGTTTACAAGACCTTCAAAGTAAGTTTGATGTCAAGTCAAACTTCCTTACTTATCTTGGTTTACAAAAATCTATTTTAACTAGTTTACATTATCATGGAATCTCAAAAGAAGATGATAACCCAAGGCCTTTTATACCTTTCCACATTAAATTATTTTGCTCACCTCGAAAAGGATCTAAGATTATGTATAATATTCTAAACATGGAAAATGTCACATCTTTCAATAAATCAAAATGGGGATTATTTTTTATGTTGTCAGACTTACAGTGGAAAACCATATACCAGTTACCTTTTGTCAACATTAAAAGTACCAAATTACAATGGCTGCAATTTAGAATTAATCACCACATTCTAACAACTAATAAATATCTATTTAAAATAGGAAAGGAATGTAGTAAGTTGTGTAACTTTTGTAAACAACATGATGAGACAATTTTTCATGTACTATGGGAGTGTCCTAATGTTCAAGAACTCTTTCAGCAATTTTTTGAATTCTGTCAATCAAAGAGAATTACAATCCAAAGAGATCCTTTAATTTTTATATTCGGGCTACACTCTGACCCTATTTCTACAGACATTTATTCTATCTTCTTGGTTATGAAATCCTATATCTATAGGAAAAGATGTCTTAATGAAGCACTAACAATTCATGAATTACTTATAGATATTAAAACACATATATCAACTCTAAGATATATAGCTATCCGAAATTGCAGATTAGATGATTTTTATAAGAGATGGGAAACCTGGCTTTTTCTTCTTAATAGACTTCACTAAACAATTATAGCAGACTCTGACTATATAGAGATGATATAAAACTATAAATCAATTACTTACTCATGTTCAACAACCAATTCTCTCTCTCTCTCTCTCTCTCTTTCTCTCTCTCTCTCTCAAGAAAAAATTTTGTTTTGAAGTGATATTTTCTCAAAGCTGTTATCACTTTATTGTATACAAATGCATTTGATTGTTCAACTTCAAATAAAAAAAAAAAAAAAAAAAAAAAAAAAAAAAAAAAATGATTAATCTTGTACTCATTTATTGAGAGTAGAACCAATATTTGGGGTTTCTAGTTTCCCATTGGGCATAACAACTATTCTAACTGCAGAATAAAATCCTGCTGTAATGAGTTTATATGGACAAATCTAAGAATTTGAATTTATAAAGGAACTAATTTGTTATGTAAATCTTGCAATGATAGCATACAAAATGGAGAGGAGGTGATTACATGTACACACCTGATAGCTGATGGCAACTGAAGAAGTTCTGCTTGTTGTCCATGAATTAAAGCTCGCTGTCAATGCGAACGAAGCAGATTTAATGTGCATGTAAATGTAAGTTTTAAAAACAATTCTGCACTAGTTCTTAATATAATAATTCATTCAATAATTTTAAGTACATTTTGACACTCACAAAAATCCCTGATACTTTTTACTTTCAAATTTGAATTCTGAACATGAGTGTCCTAGAGAGCAAGGCAAGTAGAGCCCTTGGTGAATGTTGAACAAAGCAATGCACACTGAACTTATAACACAAAGTGGTGAACAAAGGAGAGAATACTGAATGAACATATTGTGAACATATAAATGGGAATGTAGAATGTATCAGAGACAGTAGCATATGATAAGTACATCAGCAAGCCCTCTCAATTCAATTCAGCAGTACCTGTTTAGTTTAATTACAGCACAAGTCAGTCATACCTGTCTGGCCGTCATCAGATTGGGGTCCTTGCTCCTCTTCAGCATCCCCGAGTCGTCCAGTGTCCCCTTCTCCAGCGCCTCTAGCCACTCCTTCTCCTCGTCTGAAGTATCATCGCCCTTCTTCTTTGTGGGAAATGACGGTTCTTCACCCTCTAAGGAAATTCAAAAGTTGTCATCAATACTTGTACGTCATTAGGAGGGTAAAAAAGTTATATCTTCTGTACATGTACAAATATTTCCTCTGATCATTTTCAAACAAGATCCTCATGGGCCACATCGCTCACCTGATGAACAATAGGTATGATAAAATCAGCTTAATGGAGTCATAATACAAACTATCTGGACAATGTACAATAATACATGTAGATCCTGTATATGTTTATAATCTTTTCTAACAGGATGATTTTATAGTCATATCATATGTTGAGTATTGCAGTTCTCAAAAAGATCCTTAACAATAGTTTATATATGGAATATAAACCTACATCAAACTCTGAACCTTCTTGAGAGGCCAAAGAATTGTCCTGGGGCCTAAGTCTTAACAATTATAAAGAATCATCTGACTGATTAGTTTCTGAGAAGAAGATTTTTAAAGATTTACCCTATATATTCATTTGTTAAACTTTGACCCCCATTGTGGCCCCACCGTATCCCTGGGGATCATGATTTTCACAACTTTGAATCTACACTAACTGAGGATGCTTTCACACAAGTTTCAGCTTTCCTGGCTGATTAGTTTATGAGAAGAGGATTTTCAAAGATTACTCTATATATTACTATGTTAAACTTTGACCCCCCATTGTGGCCCCACTCTACCCCTGGGGGTCATGATTTTCACAATTTTGTATCTACACTACATGAGGATGCTTCCACACAAGTTTCAGCTTTCCTGGCTGATTAGTTTCTGAGAAGAAGATTTTTAAAGATTTACTCTATATATTCCTATGTAAAATTTCGATCCCCCATTGTGGCCCCACCCTACCCCCGGGGGTCATGAATTTCACAACTTTGTATCTACATTACATGAGGATGCTTCCACACAAGTTTCAGCTTTGCTGGCTGATTAGTTTCTGAGAAGAAGATTTTTAATGATTTACTCTATATATTCCTATGTAAAATTTCGACCCCCCATTGTGGCCCCACCCTACCCTCGGGGGGTCATGATTTTCACAACTTTAAATCTACACTACCTGAGGATGCTTCCACACAAGTGTCAGCTTTCCTGGCCGATTAGTTTCCGAGAAGAAGATTTTTAAAGATTTACTCTATATATCCCTGTTAAACTTCGACCCTCCAATGTGGCCCCATTCTACCCCCGGGGGTCATGATTTTCACAATTTTGTATCTACACTACCTGAGGATGCTTTCACACAAGTTTCAGCTTTCCTGGCTGATTAGTTTCTGAGAAGAAGATTTTTAAAGAGTTACTCTATATATTCATTATTTAAACTTCGACCCCCCCATTGTGGCCCCACCCTACCCCTGGAGTTCGTGAATTTCACAACTTGGAATCTACACTACCTGGGAACACTTCCACACAAGTTTCTGTTTTCCTGGCTGATTAGTTTCTGAGAAGAAGATTTTTAAAACTTTACTCTATATATTCATATGTAAAACTTCGACCCCCCATTGTGGCCCCACTCTACCCCCGGGGGTCATGATTTTCACAATTTTGTATCTACACTACCTGAGGATGCTATCACACAAGTTTCAGCTTTCCTGGTCTTATGGCTCATGAGAAGACGATTTTCGAAAATTTCTTGAAAATGTTCATAAATTCCTAATTATCTCCCTTTGCCAAAGGGCGTGGTCCTTAATTTTCACTACTTTGAATCCCCTTAGGCTAAGGATGCTTTGTGCCAAGTTTGGTTGAAATTGGCCCAGTGGTTCTTGAGTAGATGTTGAAAATGTGAAAAGTTTACAGACGGACAGACGGACGACAGACAAAATGTGATCAGAAGAGCTCACTTGAGCTTTCAGCTAAAAAGTAAAAAACAAGAATTCATCATATTGCTAGATATTTTACTTCACATTGTCTTTCTGTGGAGACTCTGCCTACTGTGAACAATATGTACATGTATGTAACCTACCCCAAGTTTCATCTGTTACGTCAATCACAGGTGAATGATCTCCACTGTTCTGTCTTCTCCACCAACGGCAAGCTATATAATCAAATCAATTAAAACAATTAATTTAATTTAATAAGTATTTTATTCAAGTATATAAATACATTGAAATGGATTGAATAGCAGGCACAATGCCTATTTATGTTCTCTCCTGAATTAAAACAATTACCGGGTATGTGAAATTTTCAAATAAAAACCTTCTCTATTATAAAATTTTAACCACATCCCACTATCACTAAACTTAACTACTCTAATTGTATCTACATCTGATTACATTCTGGAGTGCCCCTTTACTAATGATAATTAGGGATCTAGAAAACTAAATACATACTTTTTTGTCCCCACCATCTGTCCACCAATCTTCCTCTTTAGCTTGATTGTTATGCCCCCCACACCTGACACGCCCCCTGACATGCCCCCTCCCTCCAGAACTACAGCATAGTCCTCCCCCTGGTCCTTCTGTGACCACGCCCGGATGTCTGGTACATAACTAGGCGATGGTGCACGTTCATTTGGGGAATTAAGCTCAAGGGGAATTAGTAAATCACAAAGTCCAAATGGCAGGATATGAGAAATGTTTATTAAAGATTGAATGTTAAATAATCCAATCTACACACGCAGGTAACAACATTAATGAGCAAGTCTTGTTCCTAACTGTAATTTCCGAAAACTGTCCTTTCAGTCCGAAGTCTCCAAGCTAACTCTCCTCTACAAGAACTAATGTACAAGAATTAATTTTCTCTATGAATTGCCTAAGGTAAAGTTGTCACTTAGGGCTAATCAAAAAATTAAGTTATCAGTGTCATCCCTTTGATGTGAAGAATTAAGTCAAAGTGGTTTTGTTTACTCTAACTAAGACCTATGAGCAGTGTCAGTGACAATAGAGATTAACAATTACTGTGAAATCACTATTAAATATTCTAGGGGATTAACGTAACCATGTGATCTCTCGTACTACTATCATGATACTATAAATGATTGTATGAATGAATGAATGAAGGGGCGTGAATGTAAACAAATGAACAATGGGAAATGAAAACATGAAATGTTGAAATAAATGAACGCAAATATGATATACTAATTAACTAAAATAATTAATCCTGTGACATTCTCCCCTGTCTGGAGAAAAAATGTCTCCTGACATTTTGCTTCAGATCAATATGGACACCAATTCTGAAAACAATATAGCAACTGAAAATAATAAACATAAAACTATACATTTTCTGAGACATTCTCCCTATGTCAGACATACCAAACTTCAACTGGCTGGGACCCCAATACCCATTCTCCGTATCTGTCAGGTTTATTTCTCTCTCTAATAGACCTGCGTGGAATGAAAACATTAGTATCTGGCAACACATCATCATCTATATTTGGTAAAGACAAATTAGAATTATGTGCCAAACCAGATCTGAATAAATCAATAAAATGGATAGCAAATCCATGATCTGATTCTACAGTAGAAGAATCGAACTGTGTTGTTACCGAGTTTCCACGACCAACGTCGATATTGTCTGCGCCTGATATATCGAAATTATGATTGCCCGTTGCACAGAAAGATTCACTGGAATCATTCCCATGGTAAATATGTGAAGTATTAGGCATACCCTTGGGTATATTTTCCTTACCTGACCTTTTCTTTACCATATAGGTAAACTCTGAATCATCATCATCCTCACTTGAATCAGATGATGTTGACTCTGATTCTGCTAACACCTTTTGTCGTCTGTCTCTCTTCTTATTTTGTCTGTCTGATTCTTTGGGAAATTCTGTATCTACAGCATCTGAAATTGACATAAAATGTAAAAGTAAATTTCTATGCAATGTTCTTACTGCACCCTTTCTGGACTCTGCACCTTATATACCGGAATGTCTGGATTGGGTATGTCAATAACATATAAATCTCTTTCCAATTTGTCTGATAGTTTGCTTTTACCGGTTTTGTGCAAAAGTCTTATCAAAACTCTGTCACCAATTTCTAATTTTGAATTTCTCACTCTAAAATCATAATGTCTTTTTGATCTTTCAGAATTCCTTTCTATATTTGATCTTGCTACTTTGTAAGCATAGTCTAGTCTCTTTCTTTTTTAACTCTTTCTTGTCTAGCTCTTTCTTTCCTTCCTCTTTCTTATCGAAGTCTTTCTTTCCTTCTTCCTCACCGCCTGAGGCCATGATTGTGTTGTTAAAATACAGAGTAAAAATAATTGACAAATACACAAATGCAATACTTAAAATGTGCTGCAGATAACTGATGGATATTATTTGAAAAAAAGGTTATGGTAGCTCGAGTTGAGAACACCGCACGACAATACACAACACAGTTTGACTTTTTCTGTACCAGATGAAAAGATAAATCATACACTGATTAACACTGGATACTTTGATACCTTGTAAGAAAATAAACAAAACTAGATTCGATCTCGTTGCGAGCAACGAGTGGGTCTTCCGTCCAATTTTTGAATAGATGAGATTAAACTTATCAATTCAAAGATAAAATCATAGATCTTAGCGAAAAAAAGAGAAAAAAAAATTGCGGCACTCGAGGCTTGAACCCGGGTCGCCTGGGCCATGTCCACGACTATAACGACTGAGCTACTCGGACTCCGCTTCAGAACTTTGACGCTTAATTTCTCGAGAATGCCTTGATCGATTTTAAAACTAATTACATATTCTTAATCAGTAAAAGGGTCACTATAAGGTATAAAAATTTCAAAGAAAAATATTAAAAAATAAAAAAGTCGAAAAATTAAATTTTTCAAATTTCCTTCCGGTGACGACCAGAAGTGACGGCGGACATTCTTTTGACCGAGGTGCACCAGAAAAACGGTAGATCTATCATCTCTGAAATTTTCAGCTTTTTATCTTTACTCGTTTTTGAGAAACCCGACAGACAAAATTGACTTTTAAAAATCGTAAACGGACGATAACTTCCGACCGGAAGTGTATTTTCAAAAATGGATAAAAAACAATAAACTTCAGATAAAGTCACGTTAATCTTGAAAATTTGAATGAAATCCGTTGAGCCATCTCTGAGAAATCGTCTGCACAAAATCGGTAAGAAAAAAAAAGAATAATAACTAGATTCGATCTCGTTGCGAGCAACGAGTGGGTCTTCCATACGATTTTTGAATAGATTAGATTAAACTTATCAATTCAAAGATAAAATCGTAGATCTAAGCGAAAAAAAAACAGAAAAAAATTTGCGGCACTCGGGGCTTGAACCCGGGTCGCCTGGGCCATGTCCACGACTATATCGACTGAGCTACTCGGACTCTCGCTTCAGGACTTTGACGCTTAATTTCTCGAGAATGCCTTGATCGATTTTAAAACAAATTACATATTCTAAATCAGTAAGAGGGTCTCTATAATGTGTAAAAATTTCAAAAAAAAATATTAGAAAATAAAAAAGTCGAAAAATTCAATTTTTCAAAATTCCTTCTGGAGAAGACTGGAAGTGACGGCGGACATTTTTTAGACAATAGTGCACCAGAAAAACGTTAAATCTATCATCTCTAAAAATTTCAGCTCTATATCTTCAGTCGTTCTTGAGAAACGTCGCAGACAAATTTGACTTTAAAAAAATCGTTTAATGACGATAACTTCCGACCGGAAGTAAAATTTTAAAAACCGTTCCGGCGGTACAAACTTCAGTTGACAAGGCACCATCCCTAAAAATTTGACTGAAATCGAGCAAGCCATCTCCGAGAAATCGCCTGCACAAAATCGGTAAGAAAAAAAAAAAGAATAAGAATAACTAGATTCGATCTCGTTGCGAGCAACGAGTGGGTCTTCCGTCCGATTTTTGAATAGATTAGATTAAACTTATCAATTCAAAGATAAAATCGTAGATTTAAGCGAAAAAAATGAAAAAAAAATTTGCGGCACTCGAGGCTTGAACCCGGGTCGCCTGGGCCATGTCCACGACTATATCGACTGAGCTACTCGGACTCCGCTTCAGAACTTTGACGCTTAATTTCTCGAGAATGCCTTGATCGATTTTAAAACTAATTACATATTCTTAATCAGTAAAAGGGTCACTATAAGGTGTTAAAATTTCAAAGAAAAATATTAAAAAATAAAAAAGTCGAAAAATTCAAATTTTCAAATTTCCTTCCGGTGACGACCAGAAGTAACGGCGGACATTCTCTTGACCGAGGTGCACCAGAAAAACGGTAGATCTATCATCTCTGAAAATTTCAGCCTTTTATCTTTACTCGTTTTTGAGAAACCCGACCGACAAAATTGACTTTTTAAAATCGTAAACGGACGATAACTTCCGACCGGAAGTGTATTTTCAAAAATGGATGAAAAACGATAAACTTCAGATAACATCGCGTTAATCTTGAAAATTTGATTGAAATCGGTTGAGCCATCTCTGAGAAATCGTCTGCACAAAATCGGTAAGAAAAAAAAAGAATAATAATAATAACTAGACACGATCTCGTTGCGAGCAACGAGGAGGTCTTCCGTCTGATTTTAGAAATTGAGATTTATGATCGATCTTGATTTTGCTATTTAACAGCTATACATGATTTAAAACAGGAAAAGAGGATCTTCATTTTAGGTGCCTGATACTATTTTGTTTCAGGTGTAAGAGTTTTGTCCAACAAGTGTTTAGAAATTCGTCACCGTTCTTAGGATATCTCAAAAAGAATATTTTAGGGGCCGGACCTTATCTCCTTATTGGGGCCGCTGAAAAAAAATTGTAAGGTTGCATGTTATTAGGGACATTATTTTGAGCATCTTTTCTTTTATACTGCATTACAAAATATTTTTTCTTTTTGAGATAAGGGTGATCAAATTTTTTGACTTTTGGCCCCTAAAAACCCTTAATTATGTAACACATGATAAAATCATAACATTGCTTGAATACAGAATTATAAGATAAACACATTTGCTTCTATAATATTTCACAAAATATCTCTCAGTAAAGGGCTACATATTAAAGATTTTAGAGTCCTTTGGTCCCCTAATTTGAGGGGCCAGCCCCTTTTTCTTGCTTTCAAATAAAAGGTCATTTAATTCTACACAAATTTTGTTCAACAAGTGTTTAGAAATTCGTTACCGTTTTGGAGATATATGAGAAAGAAGGTTTTAGGGGCCGGTCCCTTATCTTCTTTTAGGGGCCGTTCAACGAAATTTTGACGGTTGCAATTTGTTGAGAACATCATTTTGAACAACTTTTCTTTCATACTGCATTACAAAATATTTTTCCTTTCTGAGATATGGGTGATCAAGTTTTTTAACTTTTGGCCCCTAAAAACCCTTAATTACGTAACACATGAGAAAATCGTTATACTGCTTGGCTTCATAACTGTAAGATAAACATATTTGCTTCTTTAATTTATTACAAAATATCCCTCAGTAAAGAACTATAGTAAAAAGGCTTTAGAGCCCTCTAGGTCCCTAATATTAGGGGCCAGCCTCTTTTTCTTGGTATCAAATGAAAGGTCATTTGATTATAAAGACATTTTGTTCAACAAGTGTTCAGAAATTCGTTACCATTCTTGAGATATCTGAGAAAGAATGTTTTAGGGGCCGGTCCCTTATCTCCTTATTGGGGCCGCTGAACCTAATTTTTTAGGTTGCATGGTATTAAGTACATCATTTTGAGCATCTTTTCTTTTATACTGCATTTCAAAATATTTTTCCGTTTTGAGATATAGGTGGTCAAAGTTTTGGACTTCTGACCCCTAAAAACCCCTAATAACGTAACATATGAGAAAATCGTTACACTGCTTGGCTTCATATTTGTAAGATAAACATATTTGCTTCTATAATCTATTACAAAATATCCCTCGGTGAAGAGCTATGGGTAAAAGACTTTAGAGCCTTCTAGGTCCCTAATTTTAGGGGCCAGCCCCTTTTTCCTGATATCAGCCGAAAGGTCTTGTAAATATTAGCCTTTTTTACATTACATGTCTTAATAAAATATTTTCCAGAAAAAAGATAAAGAGAGAAAAGCACAAAAATTCACGACGCTTTTTTAATGTCAATTTTCGAGCCCTAGCGAGCTTTGGCGCCAGAAGTGCTAAACTTACAAAACAACAACCATGCAAAACTTCAATCTTTCCTTTACCAACCGTAGAAATTTGAGCTTAATATCTCTTATACTTTAGGAGAACGACAGAAGACAAAATACCCATATAAAAATTAGAAAAATCTCAATATCTCAAAAACGGACGTGACGTCATCAACACAAAAACAATTTAATCAGGTTCAGACCAATATCTATCATATCTAAAACTTTCATTGAGATCGGCCGAGCCGTTTCTGAGAAATCGCGTGCACAAAAATAGGAAGAAAAAAAATAATAATAACTAGAGCAGAGCTCGTGGCAAAGCCACGAGTAGGTCTTCCGTTGTTGCTGCGAGTTGAAAATATATGTGATATGGTGTCAAACGATTATAATTACTAAACTTTCAGTTCTGCTTTTGTTATAAAAACGTGTTGTGATTGAAAGCCTACATATAAAACGTGTTTTGAAAAAGAAAATAAGAAAATGTTTTAGGAAAACTATTTGTCGCACACAGTTTATGTAATCGTAACAAACATTATTTAAATCAAAGTACTGAAAGTACTGAGAGACGGAGGCATCATTGCGGAGGAGATTAATCTAATAATTCCAAGTATTGAAGTACCGACGGGAGTTGATTTCATCGATTGACATTTATCTTAAAATCAACGATATGTAATTTCGCATGCCAAGTAGAGTCTTATCCGTAATTGAATCACGCATATTTTCATAATATGAATTTTCGGGCTTTTCCGACAATTTTAAGAATTCTAAGAAAAAAATCATATGAATCATGTTGCGTAATATTTTAGGATAGAATAAATTCCATCAAACTATGTTTCAGTAATGTAAATATTTCTGGAAAATTATATGGATCCAAGCAATATTGAACTATAATAATATTTAATGCTTCAGAATGCATTACATTGAATCTATCGATTATTTTCGAGAACAAGGTCTTGTCAGCGGCGATGATCTGTGGTTAGGTCCAAACACAGTTAAAATAATTTTACTTCCGGTTTGCCAGAGTAAATGCATAGGAGAGTTGATGAAAATCAACTACCAAAAATAATAATGGGTTTTTTTTCTTCAAATTTTAAGGTATAGAAGGTTTAGAGTATCAATTAAGAGTTTGCAATATTAAATACTACAGGACAGAAACTACTTTGCTAATAATTCATGCTCTTTTATGGAATATGCAAAAACAAATTACAAACAAAAAATATTTTGTTAGTTAGTACTATACCTAATGATTCACAATATATACTAAAATCAATGATATATAATCAATAAAAACTTCTGAACAGTGAACTTTTTTCATATGAAAAAAAATCGTTCATGCTTAAAAACCCTTAATGTTACATGAAGGTAATACATGCATGATCTCAATCTCGCATAGTTGTTGTTCTTTTCCTTTTGCAGAATGTACGATTCGATTGTAGAGTGATATATTTCTAAGCATTTCAAAAAGTTATGGAAATGAAATACTTATATATAAGAGACGCTACAGCTCATTTTGCTCAATTTTGCTCAAAATTACCGTTGATTTCATCATTTCAGGCAGTCCAAAAAGTAAATATTGCTAGCTCAGCCTTTTGATCAACAGCTTAGCGCATCAACTGTAAACATTTCATCGTGACTTTCTGCAAGGGATGAAAATATTACGAATTTATACAGATTTTACATGTGGTGTAAACAAAATTTTAGAGATATAAATTTAGAATTTCGGAGAAATATTTAACACGCAATTGCGAGCTTTTTTTGCTGTGAAAAGATTCAATCTTTCTGTATATGCACGACTTCTATTCTTTTATCTAACTATGTTTAAAAAGGGAAATATCCAAGATGAAGAGAATTCGCTGTAATATCTCTTTAAAGCTAAATTTAAAATAATATACCGCGGTAGATCTTGTAATACCCCGTACTTCACTTTTAAAAGAAAATATGTACATTCTGTAAAATGTTTTTACACTTTTTTCACGCGAAATTCTCTCATCAGCTTGCAAAAACACACTGACTTCCCAACTTACTTTGAAATCGACAGCGCTGGCCAGACAATGCAGGATTAATCAAGCTTCACAGCACGTGGCCTGGGTACTCTACCTATGCACACACTAAATGTGTGTGTGTGTGTGGGGGGGGGGGGGGTTGTATTAAAGGGTGTAATCTGGATATGTTTAATTTATTTGTTTCACTATCCTTATAGTAGGTAAAGTATACATGCCAAGTAAAGCTAAACTAAAATGTGGCATGCTACGATCACGGTTGTCTGTACTTAATTGGGAGAATACTCAAGTTCACATAGCAGTGGTTCAACTTGTTAAATAATCATTTTATTGGATCGATGCCGGGGGCGGGAGTGTAGCTATACATAGAAAGATATATCTCCACAGGAGATTAATTGATAATTAATGCGCAAGTAATATACGATACAGACTAAAAACCACGCCGTGTTTATCCATTGAATCTTATAATTATTCAATATTTCGGTCAATACAAGATGGTTCTTGAGGAATCCTCATTATTTGACGTCACGGACAGGAAGCTGTATAAAAAGTATAAATAGCCACTAAACGATTACACACCATTGTCCATTGCTATTCTTAAACTCATGCATATTCATACTTACTTGGAATTTGACATATAAACTAACATTTTCGAGAGAAATTATGTTTATTGATCGCAATATGTATTAATAGTTCTATTTATTGTTATTTCAGATAAGATATTTATTTCAATAATAATACTGAAATATGAATCCCAAACGAATATTGCAATTTTTGCCGCTAGGTGGTGTCCGTCAAATCCACTATCGACGTCACATGTGAGCTGACCGGTAGCAATAGAGGAGGCTCATAGAGCCTCCGTCTAAAAATGAGATATTTAATGGCGAGTTAAATTTTCAGAGGGTAGCAAGCATTGTAATAAACAGTATGTACTCATGTGTCATGTCAGGAATTGTGGTGTTTTTTTTTTTATACCGAACCTGTTTACAAAACACGTAACCTTTTCTCGAAGATAACTTCTTTATTTAAATATTTGTAAATTTTTGAAGACAATGTGCAATTTAGAATTGTTGCGTGCTGACAAAATTTACAGACCCTGAAACGTACTACTACAACAAAAAAAAGCGTGCGACTTACGTGCGAAAAACGTTTCGTATTAACCGTTTAGCGTTTCGTGTGAATCGTGAAGCGTTTCGTGTAAACCGTTTAGCGTTTCGGACAAAGCGTGCAGAATTTCGGACAATGCGTTTAAATCGTTTCGAGCAAAGCGTGCGAGAACCATGTGAAACGTTCATCAGATTTCATTCGGAACTCTCTAACAATTTGTTTCAAAATGGCGCCCGTGTTTTACATTACATGTACTTTAAACTGTTTGTGATTGGCAAAACTCTCTTGTAGGTATTTTCATGAAAAAAAAAATCTAGAAGAAATGATATACTTATCTTTTAACAAAATTGAATTTATTTTTAACAAACAAAAGAAAGGTATATGTATTTTTTTTTTTTGGTTTAAACAATATTTTATCATGTATCAAAAGACGACTAGTTACAGAGTACATGTTATATAACGTTTTTATACGATGTTTCAGTACTGGTACAGTTTTACCGGTAACGAATATTTGCCAGTATCGAATAATTTTTAGAAAAATTATTGGTGGAAGACAAAGTTGAGGTTTTAAAAAGTTCTAGCTAGGTGATTATAACACAGAAATAAATATTATATCAGTGCGTGAAGTTGTTTGCCATTTGCACGATTATTTACCGAATTGTTTACAAATTAAAAATGTGCCCCAGATATGAGCTGCCGGATGTTCAAAGCAGAAAAAACGAAAGTGTGAAAACAATTAAGCCTAACTATGAAAATAAGTTTGTTATTGATCCCTATTTAGTGAATAATTAGTAAATATAATTCATTTAAAAAGATAATACATCATATCAAATAATAATGGAGCTTTGAATGAAATTACGACTTCAAATAGAACCACGTGTAGTTTTCCTAGTTACGGTTCATTGCGACAGAAGTATCATTTGGCTGCAAAAATTGATAGATATACGGGAAAAACAAAGGAAAATGGCAACTACTTATCATCAATTACTATTATAAAGTGTTTTAATGAAAATTCAATATTATAAAGTAACGGAAATGAAAACTGTTCAAGTCCAGTTTCAATTTGATAGGAAAACGGTATGATAAAAATAACGATCATATAATTTGTTTAAATGACATATTCCCACAATCGTTTTTCCTTGTTCATTTATAAGTCCATTAACATGTACCTCTAGTATATTTTTGAAATTAATTCGCCTCAAAATTTTCGGTCAGAAGTGATAAAGGGCGCTTAATTTGATACTGGGAAACGAATTCGAAACTAGGAAACTGGAGGGGGTGTTGAAATTACTGTCTCCGTAATTCATCCTTTATATTTTCGGAAGTTTGATACAGTTTATAAGGACAAAGAAACGCGATTTAAACAAAAAATAAAAACATTTGGAATTTTGATAATAATAGTTGCATGCACGAGAAACCGCATACTGATTCGTTACCGGTAAACTGACTGTACAATATTAAAATTCGCTATACATAAAAAATACTAAATACAGTTAGCAAAACATGATTTCTGTTGGAACAAGCCTTAATCAACTTTAACTTACACGAGCATGTTTTGATAAGCATGTATCTTTTTTAATTTATTTACATCGATAACTCTTATTGAGACCACTCGCGGCACACATAACCTCGGACATCGGGTGAGACCTGCACCTGGCTGAACCTGTCAATCAAACTCTGTGTAATTGTTTTCATTGGATGGGCAAGCGTCTCTTTTTTTGTCAATAGCCAATGGAAAAATTAATGACTTCAAGGTAATTGGAATCAGTATCTGATGAAGCACACAATTTAAATGATAGAAAATTTATTAATTATTTGAACAAAATTAAATGTAAACATAGAAAGAAAACATACTGATCATTTCTATGAATTGCGGGAAGAAAGTTCTTTGGAATCCCGATTATAGATATTTTTACAAGTAATTATTTTAATTACTTAAACCACTGTTAACGGAAAACAAGACGTAATTAACACACAGGGATTTGCCTACAATGTACACAGTCATGCAATTAATTATTAAGGGAATCTTTACGAATGGAACTTAATTCAAATAGATCATGATAATCTATATACACTGTACGCCGTTATACATGTAAGGAGCGCCGGTAATAAATACAAAGATGGGGTCAAAAATTTAAATCATTTTTATATCTTGTTCTTTTCAATACAATGTTAAATTACTTTGAAAAAAATCCGAAATAGTAATTACAACTTTCTTTTTTGTTTAATCATTTGAATTTTTTCTAAGGTACATGGATATGTACAGAACATATTTATTTACGCGAATGATACGACATAGGAAAAAAATTATCGGATGTTTGTATAACATTGTTTTCTAACGAATGTGACTAATTTAATTTTAAATATTTTTCAACATTATCAATGTAAATAATATCAGATTTATTTCCTGTTTGTATTTTTACATCGTATTCTCTGAAACCAATAAAAATACTAATGTTAGAAGAAAAATCAAATCCCGCCGAATACTGAAAAACCAATTTCAGTTTGTAATCATACGGATTTTTATTTTTGGTATTGACTATTGAGTTACGGTAACATTTTTTCTGGATGATTTTTTTATTTTTATTTTATGTAGTAAAAGCACCATTCCAACTGTTACTCAATTACATAACAATTGATGACCCGGGGCTATAAATGTTCTGAGCTGTGTGCGCTGAAGCGACACAAGATTCTCGGTCGCACGTGGCGATTGAATTAACACAGACTGACCGAATAAACAAACGGTTGGGAAAGTGATACAAAATGTTACACATAAGAAGAAGCCACCAAAAATGATTTTTCGACAGATCTTGATATCGTTTCGCCCCCCCCCCAAAAAAAAAAGTGCAGCGCGAGCTCCTGTCAGCGGGGCGGGAGGAGGGGGGGGGGGCAGCAATGAGTTCGCTTCCATAATGAAACGAACATGTAGAAAAACTACAGAAGTGATTAATATGTGACCGACAGAATCTAATCTAAAGTTGTTTAAAACTCATGTGAATATTCTTTTAAATAATCATCGAATGCCTCAACTCAGGACATTCTTTTATCGTGCTAGCCCCTACCGCAAACATGTAACATGGAACTTTGATTATAATTTGATTTGATTTTTAAACTACGTTGTACGCTATCGTATACACCAATGCTTAATCAACTGTACAAGTAAAATAAATTTATCTTTTCATCTTAAACCAAAATAATAGTTGAAAACATAATAAAATATAGTTGTGTCCGTGCAAAATGCCAAAATATGAAACATGAACGCGTGATAAGGTACAAGATCACGAACCGACCGCGGATCACTTGTCCAATCGTGCCGGATCTCCTCAGCCATGGGCGATGGATGATCATCATTTAAATGTTTAATATTTAGGGGGGGGGGGGTTGTTGTTGATTTAAAACATTATTTGTACAGTTTATAAAATATTTTATATAAACAAACCAACCATTAATTTATGTCTGACGATGTTTCCGATTTGGAGTAATATCGTTCATTAATATTCATTTACACTCAAATTTAATTAAATAAATACAAAATGGACAAACTTTTATAACATAAAATTAAAACAGTTCTTGTATTTACGACTATATTAACTCAAACACGTTCATATGCATGGAAGTGTGCGTCTCGGTGTGCGAATCTTGTGTATAAATAACCGCTATGTAGTGCAGCCGTGGCTGAGATCCTCGGCCGTGGGCGAACGATAGATTACGTAAAGGTACAACGCACAGACCCACACAGCTCAGAAAATTGCAGTATAATGACCTTACTCTATCAAATAGAAGTTATTTATTTTAAACTTAAAACCCACAATTTATCTATATCTATTATTGCTTTAGATTGAGAATGACATTGCTTTTATTAATTAACTGAACGATTTCTTAATTGACACCCAATCGTTTAATCCATAAAAAAACATGTGTAATCAAAACGAAAACAATTCTTGGGTTTGCGGATAAATAAACTCATATATGAGAGACGCAACTCTCGTGTATTAGATAACCCCTGACCGCTAGGTAGTCCAGCCGCGACCATGGTGACCGATTTTCTCGGCCGCGGGCGAGGGAGAGCTTACGTAATGGTACACACCAGCTCTGATTCAAGGTAGATTTTAAATGTATGGAGTTAATAACTAAAATGTAATGCATAGATTTTTTTTTTAATTCCATATTTTGTGGTTTACTAGAAAAGAAAAACAACGATTTGTTTTCCAAATCCCGTTTTTAAGGGTTGAGCATTATAAGAACTTAACAACAATGACTTAAACTCCTAAAAAAAAAAGCACGTATATTCTAAAAAAAAAATTCTTATGAATTAATGCCGTTTGTATAAACCAGCATACTTTCTGCGGTGACTTTATGCCAGTTGTACGCGCAAAGACTTTCGTTAACTTGTCAAATGAAAACAGGTACATGTTAACAGGTAAAGCTTTTTACACTCATACTACACAAATCACATACAAAATAACATTGTAACGACCTTTATGAGATCCCAACAAACAACTTTTCCAGCGACAGCCATATCAAAATCCTAACCGTTTTTGAGTTATTAAGCAAAATTGTTTAGGGGCCATTGGCCCTTAATTTAAGGGGCCAGCTCTTTTTTATTGGTGTCAAATGAAAGCCCTCTATATTTTGCACAACTTTTATTCTACATGTCTTAACAAAATATTTTTCGTTTAAAAGATATAAAGGAAAATATGTCTAAATTTTCGCACTTTTTTGAATCCTGTTTTTTGACCCCCTACCTTTTCCTAAATAAAAAACGTAATCTAAAAACAAAAACCGATGTGCACAACTACAATGTCTCTGTTATTCAAATTCGTTGGATTCCCATTCCCTGCTATCATAGTCTGGGAGCCTTTGTCTGGAAACAAAAGGCCCTAAAAATTTTTAAAAGGGGAATAACTCTTTAACGAAAAGGGAATTCTAAATTTTATGAATTGCTTAAGATAGTGTTTTGTAAAGTACATTAGCCCTGAAAATTTGAGCAAAAACCGTTCAAAAATAAGCAAGATATGAAGCCTCAAAGTTCGCGTCTAGGAAGAAAAAAAAAAAAAGAACTAGAGCAAAGCTCGTTGCAAAGCAACGAGTGGGTCTTCCGGTGGTGTCGAGAGTAAAGATAGAAGCTCCTGTAAGAAGCAGAGTTCTAAAACCAACTACAAAGAAAATAAAAAAAAAAATTTAAAAAAAAATCGAATAATTCTTAGTACGACTTAACAATGTCTGAATGATTTCAAGAACGAATTAACAAAAACCTTTACAATTTCTAGAACGACTTAATAAAAAAAGTCCCGAATGTCTTCAAGTACGAATTAACAATTTCCGAATTATTTTAGGTATGAGTTAATTTAACTTTTAAAATAACACTATTTTCTTAACCAAGAACGTGGAAACAAAATTTCCGGAAAACTCAATTTTTAAATCCCAATATTTTTGTAATGCATCGTCTGATTTTAAAACGGATTTCAGTTTTAAATTAAGCTTAATAAAAGCTCATTTGTTGCTTTATGACTTTTATCAAATTGTTGGTCAGAAAAGAGTTATTATAAAAAGACTTAATAGCCCTTCTGGTCCCTAATTTGAGGGGTCAGCCCTTTTTTTTATATCAAATAAAAGGTCTTGCTAATATAAACATATTTTGTTCTACAAATGTTAACGAATGGTTAACCGTTACCGAGATATCTAAACAACTGTATTTTAGGGGCCGACCCTTTAGCTCTTTACCGGGGCCACTAATAACAACATTTATGGTATCATATTGTTCAGAACATTATTTTGTTCTACATTGCTTTTAAAAAATATTTCTGCTTTTTCAGATATTTTAAAATGATCAAAGTTTTGAACTTCTGGCCCCTTGAAACCCCTAATTACGTAATATATGACTAAGGTATGATACTGTATAGATAAACAATTGTACAATGAACATTTTTGCTTCTATAATTAATTACAAATTATTGTTCAGTAAACAGTTCTTGTAAGAAGATTTAAGACCCCTCTTGACCCCTAATTGGAGGGGCCAGCCCCTTTTTCTTGATATCAAATGAAAGGTCTTGCAAATATAAACATATTTTGTTCAACAAGTGTTCACGAAATGTTAACCCTTCTTAGGATATCTTTACAAATGTGTTTTAGGGGCCGGCCCTTTATCTCCTAAATGGGGTCATGAACAAAAATATTTAAGGTAGCATATTGTACAGAACATTATTTTAAGCAACTTTTGTTCTACAATGCTTTTCAAAATATTTCTCCTTTTTCAGATATTAATGATCGAAATTTTGAAATTCTGGCCCCTTTAAACCCCTTATTACGTAACATATGACTTAGGTATGGTACTGTATAGATAAACAGCCGAACAATGAACATTTTTGCTTCTATAATTAATAACAAATTATTATTCAGTAAAGAGTTATTGTAAGAAGACTTTACAGCCCTCTTGGCCCCTAATGTGAGGGGCCAGTCCCTATTTCTTGATATCAAACGAAAGCCCGTGTAATTTGAAACAACTTTTGCATTACATCTTATAACAAAATATTTATACATCAAAAGATATCACAGAAAATGTGCAAAAGTTCGTGAAAAAATTTGGTGCCAATTTTCAGGTTCAGGCGAGCTTGAAGGCCTTTAGCAATTTTCATCATTGGAAGCATGGGGGTACATCTACATACATTCATCTACAATCCCTGAAAATTTTAAGCTTCTATCTTGATTAGTTTCGGAGGAGATGCGTGGACAAAATGACCCTAAAAAATTTACAAAATCGTCAATATCTGAAACCGGAAGTGACGTCATCATTTAAAAATTTTATTAAATGTAGCGCCGATCATGCTTTATTTTTCCTGAAAATTTTGTGCGAATCGGTTGGATAGTTTTTGAGAAAAAGCGCTCCAAAAAAGTCAGAAAAATAAAAAAAAGAATAATAAAGAAAAAGAAACCGTAAAATAACAAGAGGGTCTTCCGTTGGAAACGGAAGACCCTAATAAGAATAGGGAAAAAGAAACAAAGCAATAACAATAAGGTCTTCCGTTGGAAACGGAAGACCTTAAAAAGTGAAAAAGAAACAATAGAATAATAGAAGGGTCTTCCGCTGAAGACGGAAGACCCTAATAATTAAAGACTGTTTTTGCCTAAATCTTAATGTACGAGTGTTTTCAACTTGTACTACAGTCCAACAACCCCTTTATGTTGAATATTTTAGTAAGAAAATGAAAAAAAAAAAAAAAAAAAAATGGAGAGAAAGAAATAGAGAGAAAGAAGAAATTTTAACTCCGGCGAGGCCTTTGCAGGTGTCATAACAGTATTTCAGCAAAGGTTCACGTCAAAACATGGCTGACGCGAAATAATTCCCGAATTTCTCTTTGAATTTGGGGCGTTTCCGCCCGGGAGAGGAGCTGAATTTTTGTATGAGATGAGGAACGATGTGTGAGATGTCTGACTACACAGGTTTGGTAACAGTGCGATGTCATTTGAAATATTGATGCGTGTTTTTGTCTGGAGGGGGGGGGTGAAAAGACCCGAGCTTGATTTTCGTCGTAAATAAATCGAAAGTAGAATTTTGAGGTGTGGATCTCGGATTCGGTTAACGACAATTAGGGGAAGTCAAGTCCTAAAACAATGACTGATGCATTTTACACATGTATTTCAGTGTTGAGATTTTTTTCGTGTCGTTTATTATTGTGTTTGACTGTTTTATTTCAACAGGATTGATAAAATCATTATAAATGTAGAAATAACGAAATCAGTAACACGTAATTTTATTCGGTAAAAATTTGATGACAGTAATTTCCACAGTTCTAACATTCATAAGTAGTTCACACGCTATCGTAGATACAGACTAAACGGAAAACAAGAAATATACATGCAACAGAAATATTACGCGGCTGCTTACATCCCTTGTACTGTGTACATTTTAAGTCCTCGTACAGGCTATACTTGCCGCTTGATCTCAGGAATTTCTTCTGAATTGTTCAATCCGCTGCATATTTGGCAGATAATAAGAATGGGGTCCGAGGTACATTTACACAAAATTTCATTAGGATTGAGTGAAGGGCTCGGGAGTTAGAATTTTTTTCTACAGTACATGTGAAGCACGCCAATCAAAACTCAAATGTCAAAAAATTCATAACTCTCTTAAAAGTGAACGAATTGGTCTGGTAATTAGTACAGTAATCTAGAATGGTACTAGGTTGAAAATAAAGGTCCAAGATGAAAGATTCAGTCAAATCAGTCCAGAAAAACTTAATGATTTTGTGAATGGGGGGGGGGGGTCGGTGCGTGTAGTGTGTAAATTTTATTTCCGCGTATAGGCTATAAGCGACGTTTGATTCTTCTTAATTGTTCAATCCGCTGCATATTTGACAGACAATAAGAATGGGGTCCGAGGTTTTTATTCACGAATTTTCATTAGAATTGAGTGAAGGACTCGGGAGTTAGAATTTTTTTGTACAGTACATGTCAAACACGACGATTGAAGCTCAAATGCCAAAAAGTTCATAACTCTGTTAATAATGAACGAATTGGTCTGGTAATTAGTACAGTAATCTACAATGATACTAAGTTGATATTAAAGGTCCAAGATCAAAGATCAAGTAAAATCGGGTCAGAAAAACTAAATGATTTTATGAAGGGGGGGGGGGGGGTCGGTCAGTGACTTCTATATTAAATTGAGAATATTAAATTCTAAATATCACATATTACACAATTTTTAAACAAAATACATATGTTAGAACAATGTATAAGCGTTGTTTTAAAGATGTAACTTTTGATTTTTTTCAACATGTTAACTTTATTTCAGTATGAATACATAGCTATGGATCTCAATACTCAAACACGGGGAAAATCGATATTATTGTAACTTCTTTTACTAAATCAAAACAGAAAAGAACAGAATCCATCATTTTAAAGATAAAAAAATCAGATCTAAGCACAAAAAGAGGGGGAAAGAAATTCGGCACTCGGGGCTCGAACCCGGGTCGCCTAGGCACATGACCACGACTCTAACGACTGAGCTACTCGGACTCTCGCTTCAGAACTTTGACGCTTAATTTCTCGAGTATGCCTTGATCGATTTTAAAACAAATTACATATTCTGAATCAGTAAAAGGGTCACTATAAGGTGTAAAAATTTCGAACAAATATATTAAAAAATAAAAAAGTCGAAAAATTCAATTTTTGAAATTTCCTTCCGGTGACGACCGGAAGTGACGGCGGACATTCTCTATACCGAGGTGCACCAGAAAAACGGTAGTTCTATCATCTCTGAAAATTTCAGCCTTTTATCTTTACTCGTTCTTGAGAAACCCGACAGACAAAATTGACTTTTTAAAATCGTAAACGGACGATAACTTCTGACCGGAAGTGTTTTTTCAAAAAATAAAAATTATATATCAGCTTTAGCTAAAAACACGTTTATATTGAAAATTTAAATGGAATCGACCGAGACATCTCTGAGAAATCGTCTGCACAAAATCGGTAAGAAAAAAAAAGAATTATAATAATAAGAACTAGATTCGATCTCGTTGCGAGCAACGAGTGGGTCTTCCGTACGATTTTTGAATAGATTAGATCATACTTATCAATTCAAAGATAAAACCGTAGATCTAAGCGAAAAAAAATTAAAAAAAAATTTGCGGCACTCGAGGCTTGAACCCGGGTCGCCTTGGCCATGTCCACGACTCTATCGACTGAGCTACTCGGACTCTCGCTTCAGAACTTTGACGCTTAATTTCTCAAGAATGCCTTGATCGATTTTAAAATAAATTACATATTCTAAATCAGTGAGAAGGTCACTATCAAGTGTAAAAATTTCAAAAAAAAATATTCAAAAATAAAAAAGTCGAAAAATTCAATTTTTCAAATTTCCTTCCGGTGACGACCGGAAGTGACGGCTGACATTCTCTTGACCGAGGTGCACCAGAAAAACGATAGATCTATCATCTCTGAAAGTTTCAGCCCTATATCTTTACTCGTTTTTGAGAAACCTTAGAGACAAAATTGACTTTAAAAAATCGTAAAATGGCGATAACTTCCGACCGGAAGTAAATTTTGAAAAAATGTCACGGGGGTACAAACTTCAGATGGCGAGGCATCATCAGTGAAAATTTGAAGGAAATCGAATCAGCCATTTCCGAGAAATCGCCTGCACAAAATGTGTAAGGAAAAAAAGAATAATAATAATAATAGAATTGAAAAAGAAACCGAAGAATAATAGAAGGGTCTTCCGCTGAAGACGGAAGACCCTAATAAGACTAGACACGATCTCGTTGCGAGCAACGAGGAGGTCTTCCGTCTGATTTTAGAAATTGAGATTTATGATCGATCTTGATTTTGCTATTTAACAGCTATACATGATTTAAAACAGGAAAAGAGGATCTTCATTTTAGGTGCCTGATACTATTTTGTTTCAGGTGTAAGAGTTTTGTCCAACAAGTGTTTAGAAATTCGTCACCGTTCTTAGGATATCTCAAAAAGAATATTTTAGGGGCCGGACCTTATCTCCTTATTGGGGCCGCTGAAAAAAAATTGTAAGGTTGCATGTTATTAGGGACATTATTTTGAGCATCTTTTCTTTTATACTGCATTACAAAATATTTTTTCTTTTTGAGATAAGGGTGATCAAATTTTTTGACTTTTGGCCCCTAAAAACCCTTAATTATGTAACACATGATAAAATCATAACATTGCTTGAATACAGAATTATAAGATAAACACATTTGCTTCTATAATATTTCACAAAATATCTCTCAGTAAAGGGCTACATATTAAAGATTTTAGAGTCCTTTGGTCCCCTAATTTGAGGGGCCAGCCCCTTTTTCTTGCTTTCAAATAAAAGGTCATTTAATTCTACACAAATTTTGTTCAACAAGTGTTTAGAAATTCGTTACCGTTTTGGAGATATATGAGAAAGAAGGTTTTAGGGGCCGGTCCCTTATCTTCTTTTAGGGGCCGTTCAACGAAATTTTGACGGTTGCAATTTGTTGAGAACATCATTTTGAACAACTTTTCTTTCATACTGCATTACAAAATATTTTTCCTTTCTGAGATATGGGTGATCAAGTTTTTTAACTTTTGGCCCCTAAAAACCCTTAATTACGTAACACATGAGAAAATCGTTATACTGCTTGGCTTCATAACTGTAAGATAAACATATTTGCTTCTTTAATTTATTACAAAATATCCCTCAGTAAAGAACTATAGTAAAAAGGCTTTAGAGCCCTCTAGGTCCCTAATATTAGGGGCCAGCCTCTTTTTCTTGGTATCAAATGAAAGGTCATTTGATTATAAAGACATTTTGTTCAACAAGTGTTCAGAAATTCGTTACCATTCTTGAGATATCTGAGAAAGAATGTTTTAGGGGCCGGTCCCTTATCTCCTTATTGGGGCCGCTGAACCTAATTTTTTAGGTTGCATGGTATTAAGTACATCATTTTGAGCATCTTTTCTTTTATACTGCATTTCAAAATATTTTTCCGTTTTGAGATATAGGTGGTCAAAGTTTTGGACTTCTGACCCCTAAAAACCCCTAATAACGTAACATATGAGAAAATCGTTACACTGCTTGGCTTCATATTTGTAAGATAAACATATTTGCTTCTATAATCTATTACAAAATATCCCTCGGTGAAGAGCTATGGGTAAAAGACTTTAGAGCCTTCTAGGTCCCTAATTTTAGGGGCCAGCCCCTTTTTCCTGATATCAGCCGAAAGGTCTTGTAAATATTAGCCTTTTTTACATTACATGTCTTAATAAAATATTTTCCAGAAAAAAGATAAAGAGAGAAAAGCACAAAAATTCACGACGCTTTTTTAATGTCAATTTTCGAGCCCTAGCGAGCTTTGGCGCCAGAAGTGCTAAACTTACAAAACAACAACCATGCAAAACTTCAATCTTTCCTTTACCAACCGTAGAAATTTGAGCTTAATATCTCTTATACTTTAGGAGAACGACAGAAGACAAAATACCCATATAAAAATTAGAAAAATCTCAATATCTCAAAAACGGACGTGACGTCATCAACACAAAAACAATTTAATCAGGTTCAGACCAATATCTATCATATCTAAAACTTTCATTGAGATCGGCCGAGCCGTTTCTGAGAAATCGCGTGCACAAAAATAGGAAGAAAAAAAATAATAATAACTAGAGCAAAGCTCGTTGCAAAGCAACGAGTGGGTCTTCCGTTAATGTCGGAAGTAAAGCTGGAAATTCCTGTAAGAAGCAGAGCTCTTAAACCAATAACAAAAGTAACTAAAATAAAAAGATAAAAAAATCGAATTATTCCTGGTACGACTTAACAAAATCCGAATGATTTTAAGAACGACTTAACAAAAACCTTTCCGATTTCAAGAACGACTTAACAAAAAAAAATTCGAATGTGTTACAGTATGACTTAATAATTATTTTTGGTACGAGTTAACTTTACTTTTAACATTACGCTATTTTTTAAACCAAGGACGCGGAATCAAAATTTCCGGAAAAATCAATTTTTAAACCCCGATATCTCTGTAATGCATCGTCCGATTTTAAAACGGCTTTCAGTGTTAGATTCAGCTTAATAAGCTCTACAAAACACATATACATTTTTGATTAAATCAGAAAATTCATTTTTTCGAAAAATTTGTTTTACTTCCGGTTTCGACCGGAAGTGATAGATTTTCATTTCCAGCCTTATTACAGAGGTAAATCGATCAAATCATAACCATTCAAAATTTCAAGCCTCTATCTTAAAGCGTTTTTGAGAAAAGTCCGGGACAAAATGACTTTTTGAAATTTTTAAAAATGACGTCACGTCAAAACGGAGGTGACGTTCTCTTTAAAACTTTAACATTTTTGAGGGACGCCAATTTGCAAAAATCTCTGAAAATTTCATCAAAATCGGTTGAAAACCTTTTGAGTTATGAGGCAAAAAAGGAGTCAGAAGAAAAGAAAAAGAATAATAATAATAATAAAAAGAAACCGAAGAATAACAAGAGGGTCTTCCGTTGGAAACGGAAGACCCTAATAATAACTAGAGCAAAGCTCGTTGCAAAGCAACGAGTGGGTCTTCCGTTAATGTCAGAAGTAAAGCTGGAAGTTCCTGTAAGAAGCAGAACTCTTAAACCAATAACAAGAGTAATAAAAAGAAAAAGATGAAAAAAATGGAATTATTCCTGGTACGACTTAACAAAATCCGAATGATTTTAAGTACGAATTAACAAAAACCTTTTTGATTTTAAGAACGACTTAACAAAAAAAATCCGAATGTGTTTAAGTACGACTTAACAATTATTTTTGGTACGAGTTAACTTTACGATAAACATTATGCTATTTTTTAAACCAATGACGCGGAATAAAAATTTCCGGAAAAATCAATTTTTAAACCCCGATATCTCTGTAATACATCGTCCGATTTTAAAACGGCTTTCAGTGTTAGATTCAGCTTAATAAGCTCTACAAAACACATATTCATTTTTGGTTTGATCAGAAAATTCATTTTTTCGAAAAATTTGTTTCACTTCCGGTTTCGACCAGAAGTGACAGATTTTCATTTCGAGCCTTATTACAGAGGTAAATCGACCAAATCATAACCATTGAAAATTTCAAGCCTCTATCTTAAAGCGTTTTTGAGAAAAGTCCGGGACAAAATGACTTCTTAAAATTTTTAAAAATGACGTCACGTCAAAACGGAGGTGACGTTCTCTTTAAAACTTTTACATTTTTGAGGGACGCCAACTTGCAAAAATCTCTGAAAATTTCATCAAAATCGGTTTAAAACCTTTTGAGTTATGAAGCAAAAAAGGAGTCAGAAGAAAAGAAAAAGAATAATAATAATAATAATAAAAAGAAACAATAGAATAACAAGAGGGTCTTCCGTTGGAAACGGAAGACCCTAATAAGAATAGGGAAAAAGAAACAAAGCAATAACAATAAGGTCTTCCGTTGGAAACGGAAGACCTTAAAAAGTGAAAAAGAAACAATAGAATAATAGAAGGGTCTTCCGCTGAAGACGGAAGACCCTAATAATTAAAGACTGTTTTTGCCTAAATCTTAATGTACGAGTGTTTTCAACTTGTACTACAGTCCAACAACCCCTTTATGTTGAATATTTTAGTAAGAAAATGAAAAAAAAAAAAAAAAAAAAATGGAGAGAAAGAAATAGAGAGAAAGAAGAAATTTTAACTCCGGCGAGGCCTTTGCAGGTGTCATAACAGTATTTCAGCAAAGGTTCACGTCAAAACATGGCTGACGCGAAATAATTCCCGAATTTCTCTTTGAATTTGGGGCGTTTCCGCCCGGGAGAGGAGCTGAATTTTTGTATGAGATGAGGAACGATGTGTGAGATGTCTGACTACACAGGTTTGGTAACAGTGCGATGTCATTTGAAATATTGATGCGTGTTTTTGTCTGGAGGGGGGGGGTGAAAAGACCCGAGCTTGATTTTCGTCGTAAATAAATCGAAAGTAGAATTTTGAGGTGTGGATCTCGGATTCGGTTAACGACAATTAGGGGAAGTCAAGTCCTAAAACAATGACTGATGCATTTTACACATGTATTTCAGTGTTGAGATTTTTTTCGTGTCGTTTATTATTGTGTTTGACTGTTTTATTTCAACAGGATTGATAAAATCATTATAAATGTAGAAATAACGAAATCAGTAACACGTAATTTTATTCGGTAAAAATTTGATGACAGTAATTTCCACAGTTCTAACATTCATAAGTAGTTCACACGCTATCGTAGATACAGACTAAACGGAAAACAAGAAATATACATGCAACAGAAATATTACGCGGCTGCTTACATCCCTTGTACTGTGTACATTTTAAGTCCTCGTACAGGCTATACTTGCCGCTTGATCTCAGGAATTTCTTCTGAATTGTTCAATCCGCTGCATATTTGGCAGATAATAAGAATGGGGTCCGAGGTACATTTACACAAAATTTCATTAGGATTGAGTGAAGGGCTCGGGAGTTAGAATTTTTTTCTACAGTACATGTGAAGCACGCCAATCAAAACTCAAATGTCAAAAAATTCATAACTCTCTTAAAAGTGAACGAATTGGTCTGGTAATTAGTACAGTAATCTAGAATGGTACTAGGTTGAAAATAAAGGTCCAAGATGAAAGATTCAGTCAAATCAGTCCAGAAAAACTTAATGATTTTGTGAATGGGGGGGGGGGGGGGTCGGTGCGTGTAGTGTGTAAATTTTATTTCCGCGTATAGGCTATAAGCGACGTTTGATTCTTCTTAATTGTTCAATCCGCTGCATATTTGACAGACAATAAGAATGGGGTCCGAGGTTTTTATTCACGAATTTTCATTAGAATTGAGTGAAGGACTCGGGAGTTAGAATTTTTTTGTACAGTACATGTCAAACACGACGATTGAAGCTCAAATGCCAAAAAGTTCATAACTCTGTTAATAATGAACGAATTGGTCTGGTAATTAGTACAGTAATCTACAATGATACTAAGTTGATATTAAAGGTCCAAGATCAAAGATCAAGTAAAATCGGGTCAGAAAAACTAAATGATTTTATGAAGGGGGGGGGGGGGTCGGTCAGTGACTTCTATATTAAATTGAGAATATTAAATTCTAAATATCACATATTACACAATTTTTAAACAAAATACATATGTTAGAACAATGTATAAGCGTTGTTTTAAAGATGTAACTTTTGATTTTTTTCAACATGTTAACTTTATTTCAGTATGAATACATAGCTATGGATCTCAATACTCAAACACGGGGAAAATCGATATTATTGTAACTTCTTTTACTAAATCAAAACAGAAAAGAACAGAATCCATCATTTTAAAGATAAAAAAATCAGATCTAAGCACAAAAAGAGGGGGAAAGAAATTCGGCACTCGGGGCTCGAACCCGGGTCGCCTAGGCACATGACCACGACTCTAACGACTGAGCTACTCGGACTCTCGCTTCAGAACTTTGACGCTTAATTTCTCGAGTATGCCTTGATCGATTTTAAAACAAATTACATATTCTGAATCAGTAAAAGGGTCACTATAAGGTGTAAAAATTTCGAACAAATATATTAAAAAATAAAAAAGTCGAAAAATTCAATTTTTGAAATTTCCTTCCGGTGACGACCGGAAGTGACGGCGGACATTCTCTATACCGAGGTGCACCAGAAAAACGGTAGTTCTATCATCTCTGAAAATTTCAGCCTTTTATCTTTACTCGTTCTTGAGAAACCCGACAGACAAAATTGACTTTTTAAAATCGTAAACGGACGATAACTTCTGACCGGAAGTGTTTTTTCAAAAAATAAAAATTATATATCAGCTTTAGCTAAAAACACGTTTATATTGAAAATTTAAATGGAATCGACCGAGACATCTCTGAGAAATCGTCTGCACAAAATCGGTAAGAAAAAAAAAGAATTATAATAATAAGAATAAGACTAGACACGATCTCGTTGCGAGCAACGAGGAGGTCTTCCGTCTGATTTTAGAAATTGAGATTTATGATCGATCTTGATTTTGCTATTTAACAGCTATACATGATTTAAAACAGGAAAAGAGGATCTTCATTTTAGGTGCCTGATACTATTTTGTTTCAGGTGTAAGAGTTTTGTCCAACAAGTGTTTAGAAATTCGTCACCGTTCTTAGGATATCTCAAAAAGAATATTTTAGGGGCCGGACCTTATCTCCTTATTGGGGCCGCTGAAAAAAAATTGTAAGGTTGCATGTTATTAGGGACATTATTTTGAGCATCTTTTCTTTTATACTGCATTACAAAATATTTTTTCTTTTTGAGATAAGGGTGATCAAATTTTTTGACTTTTGGCCCCTAAAAACCCTTAATTATGTAACACATGATAAAATCATAACATTGCTTGAATACAGAATTATAAGATAAACACATTTGCTTCTATAATATTTCACAAAATATCTCTCAGTAAAGGGCTACATATTAAAGATTTTAGAGTCCTTTGGTCCCCTAATTTGAGGGGCCAGCCCCTTTTTCTTGCTTTCAAATAAAAGGTCATTTAATTCTACACAAATTTTGTTCAACAAGTGTTTAGAAATTCGTTACCGTTTTGGAGATATATGAGAAAGAAGGTTTTAGGGGCCGGTCCCTTATCTTCTTTTAGGGGCCGTTCAACGAAATTTTGACGGTTGCAATTTGTTGAGAACATCATTTTGAACAACTTTTCTTTCATACTGCATTACAAAATATTTTTCCTTTCTGAGATATGGGTGATCAAGTTTTTTAACTTTTGGCCCCTAAAAACCCTTAATTACGTAACACATGAGAAAATCGTTATACTGCTTGGCTTCATAACTGTAAGATAAACATATTTGCTTCTTTAATTTATTACAAAATATCCCTCAGTAAAGAACTATAGTAAAAAGGCTTTAGAGCCCTCTAGGTCCCTAATATTAGGGGCCAGCCTCTTTTTCTTGGTATCAAATGAAAGGTCATTTGATTATAAAGACATTTTGTTCAACAAGTGTTCAGAAATTCGTTACCATTCTTGAGATATCTGAGAAAGAATGTTTTAGGGGCCGGTCCCTTATCTCCTTATTGGGGCCGCTGAACCTAATTTTTTAGGTTGCATGGTATTAAGTACATCATTTTGAGCATCTTTTCTTTTATACTGCATTTCAAAATATTTTTCCGTTTTGAGATATAGGTGGTCAAAGTTTTGGACTTCTGACCCCTAAAAACCCCTAATAACGTAACATATGAGAAAATCGTTACACTGCTTGGCTTCATATTTGTAAGATAAACATATTTGCTTCTATAATCTATTACAAAATATCCCTCGGTGAAGAGCTATGGGTAAAAGACTTTAGAGCCTTCTAGGTCCCTAATTTTAGGGGCCAGCCCCTTTTTCCTGATATCAGCCGAAAGGTCTTGTAAATATTAGCCTTTTTTACATTACATGTCTTAATAAAATATTTTCCAGAAAAAAGATAAAGAGAGAAAAGCACAAAAATTCACGACGCTTTTTTAATGTCAATTTTCGAGCCCTAGCGAGCTTTGGCGCCAGAAGTGCTAAACTTACAAAACAACAACCATGCAAAACTTCAATCTTTCCTTTACCAACCGTAGAAATTTGAGCTTAATATCTCTTATACTTTAGGAGAACGACAGAAGACAAAATACCCATATAAAAATTAGAAAAATCTCAATATCTCAAAAACGGACGTGACGTCATCAACACAAAAACAATTTAATCAGGTTCAGACCAATATCTATCATATCTAAAACTTTCATTGAGATCGGCCGAGCCGTTTCTGAGAAATCGCGTGCACAAAAATAGGAAGAAAAAAAATAATAATAATAAGAATAGGGAAAAAGAAACAAAGCAATAACAATAAGGTCTTCCGTTGGAAACGGAAGACCTTAAAAAGTGAAAAAGAAACAATAGAATAATAGAAGGGTCTTCCGCTGAAGACGGAAGACCCTAATAATTAAAGACTGTTTTTGCCTAAATCTTAATGTACGAGTGTTTTCAACTTGTACTACAGTCCAACAACCCCTTTATGTTGAATATTTTAGTAAGAAAATGAAAAAAAAAAAAAAAAAAAAAATGGAGAGAAAGAAATAGAGAGAAAGAAGAAATTTTAACTCCGGCGAGGCCTTTGCAGGTGTCATAACAGTATTTCAGCAAAGGTTCACGTCAAAACATGGCTGACGCGAAATAATTCCCGAATTTCTCTTTGAATTTGGGGCGTTTCCGCCCGGGAGAGGAGCTGAATTTTTGTATGAGATGAGGAACGATGTGTGAGATGTCTGACTACACAGGTTTGGTAACAGTGCGATGTCATTTGAAATATTGATGCGTGTTTTTGTCTGGAGGGGGGGTGAAAAGACCCGAGCTTGATTTTCGTCGTAAATAAATCGAAAGTAGAATTTTGAGGTGTGGATCTCGGATTCGGTTAACGACAATTAGGGGAAGTCAAGTCCTAAAACAATGACTGATGCATTTTACACATGTATTTCAGTGTTGAGATTTTTTTCGTGTCGTTTATTATTGTGTTTGACTGTTTTATTTCAACAGGATTGATAAAATCATTATAAATGTAGAAATAACGAAATCAGTAACACGTAATTTTATTCGGTAAAAATTTGATGACAGTAATTTCCACAGTTCTAACATTCATAAGTAGTTCACACGCTATCGTAGATACAGACTAAACGGAAAACAAGAAATATACATGCAACAGAAATATTACGCGGCTGCTTACATCCCTTGTACTGTGTACATTTTAAGTCCTCGTACAGGCTATACTTGCCGCTTGATCTCAGGAATTTCTTCTGAATTGTTCAATCCGCTGCATATTTGGCAGATAATAAGAATGGGGTCCGAGGTACATTTACACAAAATTTCATTAGGATTGAGTGAAGGGCTCGGGAGTTAGAATTTTTTTCTACAGTACATGTGAAGCACGCCAATCAAAACTCAAATGTCAAAAAATTCATAACTCTCTTAAAAGTGAACGAATTGGTCTGGTAATTAGTACAGTAATCTAGAATGGTACTAGGTTGAAAATAAAGGTCCAAGATGAAAGATTCAGTCAAATCAGTCCAGAAAAACTTAATGATTTTGTGAATGGGGGGGGGGGGGGGGTCGGTGCGTGTAGTGTGTAAATTTTATTTCCGCGTATAGGCTATAAGCGACGTTTGATTCTTCTTAATTGTTCAATCCGCTGCATATTTGACAGACAATAAGAATGGGGTCCGAGGTTTTTATTCACGAATTTTCATTAGAATTGAGTGAAGGACTCGGGAGTTAGAATTTTTTTGTACAGTACATGTCAAACACGACGATTGAAGCTCAAATGCCAAAAAGTTCATAACTCTGTTAATAATGAACGAATTGGTCTGGTAATTAGTACAGTAATCTACAATGATACTAAGTTGATATTAAAGGTCCAAGATCAAAGATCAAGTAAAATCGGGTCAGAAAAACTAAATGATTTTATGAAGGGGGGGGGGGGGGGTCGGTCAGTGACTTCTATATTAAATTGAGAATATTAAATTCTAAATATCACATATTACACAATTTTTAAACAAAATACATATGTTAGAACAATGTATAAGCGTTGTTTTAAAGATGTAACTTTTGATTTTTTTCAACATGTTAACTTTATTTCAGTATGAATACATAGCTATGGATCTCAATACTCAAACACGGGGAAAATCGATATTATTGTAACTTCTTTTACTAAATCAAAACAGAAAAGAACAGAATCCATCATTTTAAAGATAAAAAAATCAGATCTAAGCACAAAAAGAGGGGGAAAGAAATTCGGCACTCGGGGCTCGAACCCGGGTCGCCTAGGCACATGACCACGACTCTAACGACTGAGCTACTCGGACTCTCGCTTCAGAACTTTGACGCTTAATTTCTCGAGTATGCCTTGATCGATTTTAAAACAAATTACATATTCTGAATCAGTAAAAGGGTCACTATAAGGTGTAAAAATTTCGAACAAATATATTAAAAAATAAAAAAGTCGAAAAATTCAATTTTTGAAATTTCCTTCC